>NC_054066.1:23626998-23779098 GCF_017639655.2 Falco naumanni
GCCGAGAGGAAAATTTCTGCAAAATTCTATTTCACATAGACAATTAAATCTCATTTTCTGGAGTTCTATAGGACTTTCAGGGAAGAGCCAGCCAAAAAGGCTGTGAAAGTCCTGGGCTCCCTCTCCAAAACATGGTACAGTCTTATACTGCAGGGCCACGTGGAGGTCCATCACATATGTGACCGTTATGTTGGCTTGACATGGCACCAAGATCATCAGGCTCATCCCCTCAGCTGGTGCTGAGACTGGCTGCAATATCTCTTCTCTGCTGCATGGTGAAGATAAATCATAATTTCCTAAATTACCTAGTACTGAAGCCAGCACTGAAAAACATGGCTTCCAATCTTTAGGCTATGCTATGGTTTGTTTTAAAAAGGGATTGAATGTCTTACAAACAGGTAAAATTGCTGCCAGATGCAAGTACATTAGCCTTTTCCAGCTGCTTTACTGCTGCCATTCAAAATAGCTTGCTATAAATATGATTCCTTTGAGCTCTATTCTGACAAGTGCAGAGCACTATCTGGGAAGGGCCAGTGGTTTTCCATCCCTATTGAACTCAGTAGGAGTTGTGATTGCTCAGCACATTGCTGAAAAAAAAGTCTGCTGAAATTACCTTAAATCACACAATTATCCCCTCACCTCTCTCTCCTTCTCTTGCAGTCATGGAAGGAGGAATACGTTTCTCCACAGGCAGTTCTGCTGCAGTAAAACTTTTAAGCCTGGAGATTGTGAACAAATGTCAAAATCGACAAATTCCCAGCTTCAGGGCTGGTGACGGTCCTGGCTGCAATCTAGCTTAGCCAGGGGAGGTAGGGGGGGGGGGAAACATGACAAAGATTTGAAACCCTGCTTATACCAAAATTCATTACCAGCCTCTCATATGGCCTAAAATGCCTTCGCCTCCTCCCTTTACCCCTTCCTATAAGTTTCTGCCTTTTGCCTAATGCCCATTGCCCTAAACAGCAGAGGTTCACCGCACCACTGCATTCAAGACACATTCCGGGAGCTTTTACCAGTGCAGTAGTACATACTGTAGGGTCCTCACTAAACCTCAACAAGTTGCTTATTGTTTAAAATCCATTTCTGGTTGAACAGAAATGCATTTATTATGTATCTTTCCTTTGTACGATGTGTACGTGTAGTTCAGTACATTAAATTGGTGCTCAACATACAGAGGTCTGTTGAACAATATCACAAGGTTAAAGGCTGAGTGCTTATGTTTAACAACCCATTCTGAAAGATGATCATCATTAAAGCTATTTACAGTTAAGCTTTTCATAATTGATGGGAAAACTGAGAAGAGAAATACTTGTGTCTTCTACCCTTTTAACTCTGAAGTCAGCAAAGATCTGTGATGAAAATCAACATTTCCTTTGAACCTGAGCACAATTATGAGTTTACAATGCAGATCAAGTCACCTTTCCTATTGCACAGGAACTGGTGTTGAGAAAAGACTTATGAATTCTATTCTGCACTTTGTTGCACCAGTTTGAATCCACCGCTGGTTCCCTGAACTGAGAATTAAGCTGTTAACTACTAGGGGAGGGCTGCTGCTTAGCAGCAACACTCCAGCATCCTTTGCAGAGAGTTCAACAAGGAATAGCTTTGAAACCCAAATCCAGATCTGAATCTGGCTCAAACACAGCTGAAGCTGGGACCCCACTTGGAGCTCGTGTCCCTCTGGAATACATCCACTCTGCTTGATTTTTGAATGCCCCTCTCTGACCTCAGCCACTATGCTTACCAGCTATCAAAAATCAGGCCACAGTGATTTTTTTCGTCCCATAACAACATACATATGAGTCAATCAGCCACAGAGTTTGGGTTGTTTTTCTTTTGATTAAAAGCCAGATTTTCCCTTCTTGTTGCAGATGTAACAAACTGGTAGACTGGCATTACCTTACGTAAAACGCATCCTTTACAAAGCTATCAAAAATATTTAAGGGGCCTTAAACTTTTAAACAGGAAAGAGAAAGTAATTACAGTGAGTCTGGTATTCTATGTACTAACTGTTGAAGAGTTTTCTCTCATAATAGTGCCATAACGCATACAATATGCCCAGTGCAGAAAGCATGCTTTTTTTGGCTTTGCAATGTTTGAGTATTCTTAACTTTTCTACATTTTCTCCTAGGACTCCTTCTTTGCTCAATTTATGGCATCACAAAGGAACTTTGCCTTCCAAACTTATCTCTTAAGCATGGACGGCAAGAACGAAACCTTTCAGCAAATGCATAGTAGTAAGGTGGTAACTGTAACATTAGAAAAGTTGAGCAATATTCCAGAAGCACTGCAAGAGTTCAAAAACCACCATGGGAATGGAGCAGCAGAAAATATAATGGAGCAAATAAAAATGGAAGAGAAAAAGGAGGGAAAACAAAGTTATGATGTAGACAGAACAAGCTGTAAATGGAAATCAGAAAACAATGAAGAGCTAGCTGCAAAAAAAGGAGAAACAGCATCAGAGACTGGCAATCAGTTAATCCCAACCCCTCAATCTCTGAATGGTCCTCTGAAAAGCCTAATGGACGTAGAAATGGAGTTGGTCTACACAGATGAGATGGACATTTCCTTCGAGTTTGCTCAGCCTGTGGTGTCTACCCAAACACAATCAGTGCATCGTGATTCTGAAAAAGCAGGTGCTCTGAGTACACCTAAAATCCACCCTTCGCCTCACATCAACAAACACCTTCAGATGACCCTCCAGCAAGCTAGCACTTGCTACAGGCAGAAGAACTACACAGCAGCAGTGGAGCAGTTCTCAAAAGCACTGCAGGTATGAGGCTAAAGTAGTACAATCGGCATAGCAAAGTAAATGAAAGGTTGTCATTTTACTAACTGGGTGTAATAATATCAAAGTGAACAAGGAGCGCAAACCTGGGATGTATATGGTTTAATAGAAGTCCCGAGATACAATTTCATGTGAAACCGGAAAATTAAGAGATATAAATAAATCATAGGAGTAGGGGGGCATGGGACTAAACCAAAAAATCTCAAGTGATTTTGTATTTTCCCTAAGTCTTCAACTCTATTGATGTGCAGAGGAAATTTAAGTCCTATAGAGTGAAAAAAAAAAAAAAAATGCTCCTCTCTTTAATCCCAGCTCTTATCAGGGACAAATGATAGCTCAGTAAACAGGGGAGTTCCCACACCACCCCAGCTGTCCATGCGCTACTGGGTGAAATGCTTAATCCTTTGGTTAAACAGTCCGTTGTAGTCGCTTTTTCCCCCAACAGTATTTCCATCATGCACTCTCCCTTTTTTTGCTAAAGCCAGATGGCCACTGGATCTGTGCAGAAATCCTTTTCTTTCTGCATGAGAAAGGACAGGTCCAGTAGTGAGCAACTCCCTCTGAACACAGATGGCTTTCTCTTCAGCAGCTAAGAGTCCAAAAGCTGGTTTTTTGTGGAAAGAAAAGACTTCTTGCCTTCCTGAGATACTAAAGAAATGATATGACCTTGGCTATGATCTTTGAAACTAATCTGTGATTTTCATGACTTTCTGCCTTTAAGTGCTCAAACTTGAGCTGTTTTAAATGGATCTGTTCTTCAATAAGTAGTTATTTCTATGTTTTCAAAAGCAGAGCCCTTTCTACTTTCAGACTGAGCCCCGCAAAAGGAGGTACCTAAAGACCTTTGGCATTTCTGAAAATCTTAGTCAGCCCTGAGATTTTTAAGTATAATATGAGAAGAAAACAGAAGGAGTTCCTAACATGCTGGCAAGGTTGCAATTAATTTCATGGGGGGAGGGAAGAGAAAGGAGGTGTAGGAAACCCCAGCAGTAGGTCAGGGCTGCATCCACCAGCCTCCTGTTTCCTGGAAGCCAGAGCTTGCAGCATTTACAGTAAAACTGAATGTTCAAAGTTGTATCATTATTCCCAGATTTCTCTAGTGCTGCTAATCTCAGTTAATTATATTGGAAATCCGTTGTATTATGACCATGTAATTCATAATGTGCCAGTAGAAGTCATGGTTCATAATAATCACATAATGGGCAAGGACTTAGACGTAATCAGATTTTAGTTACCCTGTCATGTTTCCATAATGGTGCTATAAAACCGACATAATCACAAAAAAGCACCAGTTATTTAAACATTTTTATCAGATTGATGTACAGTATCTTTCTCTCTCTCTCTCTCTTTTTTAAACAATGTAAGATAACAAAAATTGGATTACAATTGCTGGGAACAGACTATGATAAACTGTTTGCTTGTGTGCAGAATGAGATTTAATAATGGCATCAGCGTCTCAATTTTTAGTAATGTTAAACCTGTTAAATAGTAGCACTCTGCAGCCAACGGCTGCTTTCAAAGAGGTAGCATTAGAGCATTTTTAAAATGCTATCTCCAAGAGCATAGCTGTCTTATAAACCTTAAAACATGTCCTATATCCTCATAATTAACCCAGCTACTAACATTTACTGTGCAGATGAGAGCTTGACTTTTTCCATGATACACGATGCAAAAAGCCACTCCTAGTAGCTGTAAGGATTTTAAAGGCCAGTGTCTGCTGCTCAAAATCAAAAAAAAAAAAAAAAAAAAGACACTTTCTACTTCACAGGAATATGGCTGGTGATTAGAATAGAGGACTTGTTGCAAGCTGGACTCTCTGGACTCTCACTAATGTTTTATCTCCACGCTGACCCCAATCACTTCAGCTATGCACTTGACATCCCGAAAAAGGGTCCAGCTGTACTTGTTTCAGTGCCGTGCTGCCAAACTTAATTCAAAAGCATTTGTAAAACATTAGAGGTCTGCAGCTGACAAGCAAATATCCTATTCTTATATTTTTTCTACAATACTGAAGGCATTTAATTTTAAAACAATAAATATTGTAGCAGTGAGTGAGTAGATTTAGAAAGTGCCATTCTTTTCAGCTTCCCCCACCCACCCCCCCCATTCAGAAATGAGCTGTGATGCAGACAAAAACACTTGTCACTTGAGAAGAAAGGAGTACTTGTGTCCTCCTAGGAGTAAATGGAAAGGCTAGCTAATAGACATCCTGGTGAAATAATAAGTAGAGATTAAAAAATTCCTTCCTGGGATTGTGGACAGAGTGATTGGGACATCACAGTATTGTAGGTTGGGGCTTCTCGTCAGTCTCTTAATCCAGCTTTCCTCAGAAGCAAACCCCAAATATCCCTAAAAGATACTTCTGTACTCTGTTTCTAACAATGTCCAGTGAGACAGATTTATCTATAACAGCAAGCCGTAGAAAATTTTTCCACATCTTCTATGCTGCAAAATACCCCATAATGCTTTTTGTATCCTTATTTGACATGAAGAGCAACTAACCACCATATATTTGCAGTCTCTTAGTATACCTCTTTTTCAGTCTTCTCTACATTAAACAAATTCAGTCCTCTTAGTATTTCCTCCCTACTCATGTTTTCTAAACTTCTGTATCACTTTTGCTGGGTTTCTTTGAGTCATCTCAAATTTGCCTATTTGTTTGGATACAGACTGTTTGGAGATGGTGCAGAGAAAACTGGCAAGCTTAAGCTGCTGAGATGGGAACTGTGGTTGGTTTGCCCATTGCTTTTTGAGGAAATAAAAATTTGTCTGCATTTCACTTGGGTGCTGAGACACGATATGCAATAAGCTCAAAGGTCAGAAAATTCAAAGTTGTGGTTTCTGGTGCAAAATGTTTACAGGCATTTTTCTGATTTAAAGAAATTAAGGCTTTAGTCTGACATTGCAGCATTTTGAGCTAGAGATTCTGATCCAGAAAAGTGTGTGCATAGTGCTGAATTTGAGTAGTATCACTAATGTTAGTGCTACCTTATGTATTGCAAATATTATACATTTCTTGGCTCTTATTTAAGCCAAAATGTATTTTCTAGATCCACCTGTATGTCCGTGCTATATTATCATTCATTAGATCATGCTGTTTTTCAGATATGCAAACAACAGGCAGTTCTGAAAGTTTAACACTGAAATTCTTGCATTTTTTTTTTAAAAGGAAAATTTTAGTCATAAAGGAAAATTGAAATGCGTGTTTAATTTAGAGACTTTTACATGTTGGACAGCATACTGCTGATTACTGCAGACATCAGGAAGGCAATGTTTTCAGAAGAATCAGTGGCTTCTTACTATTTCTGCACTATTTAGCTACCATTAAATTAACCAGGAGGGACTTAACATTAGTCAGCTGTGTTATAGTGGGCCTGGGAGAGGAAAAAATAATGTTTCCTTGGAGAACTCTCACCATTAGAGCTTAAGAATTAAGTACTTTCTGTTGGTAGTGAGGGAAATAGCTGCAGAAATTGGGGCAATAGTCTTTACTCTTCTATCTCCTAGCTCAGTATATTATATATAGTACACTGAGAAACACTGTAAATTTCCCTAAATTTTTGGCATCCATCTGTTGGAATGTAGGGAAATAGGACTTGAACATCTGGACTGAGATATGAAAAGTATGAGAAATCACTCTTTAGCTAAAAACCTCAGTGGAAACCATACACGTATATCTATAAAATCTCTAGCCAATTATTAACAGCTTAGTTACAAAATAACATTAAACCTTTATGAGGATCAAAAGATCTTGTCTCAAACTAATCTCCTAATATCAGACAGCATAAAAGACTTCAGAAACATCAGCCTGTTTAAAACTTGCATAAATTTAAATTTCAGACCCTGTTGTTCTGAAAATAATCCTCCCCTGTGATTAAAAAATAAATGAGAAAGGTTCATGACTGCTGTGCACAGAAAGAAGTCTACAGTATCTCGGCACACAGCTTTCGGCACAGAACATCTGAGAGACACGAAATGCATCCCACGTGTAAGGTGAAGGCCTCAAACAGCATGTGATTAATTCACCAGAGTGCTGTTGTGGTGCCTTCCACAAGCTGGAATATCTCCATGTTCCACAGATGGCTATTATGGGCACCATTCCTATGGCAGGGAGATAAACATTAGTGCCATCTTTTTTTGCGCACCTTGAGTTTTTACATTAACCTTTCCTGTGGCTCATTGCCTTGTGATTCACTGCTTGCAGAGAAGGCTTTGTCAAGACCACACGCCTCTTCCAGGCAACAATATCTGCAGAAAGCTAGCATTTCGAAAGTGGCTGTGGCACCGGTGCCCTGTGGATATAATTACATACCCATATAGTTAGGCAGCATGGTTCAACCAAGCTTCCATCGATTTCATAACACAACAAGCAAAATACCTAGCATTTCCTATATAAATACCCGTGTGAAGAGGTCCATCTTAAGTAGTCCTTCCACAGGTAAAGCACATTAGAAAAGCACAGGCAGCTGTCTTAGGGGCACTGCTGCAGGGCGGTCCTGGAAGCACTGAGGGATTGAGATCTTTGGATGTGCTCCCTGCTGTGACCATTGGAACAGTGCTAGCTGCTGCAGGAAGACTAGGGCACAGCCACGTTTCTGCCCACCCTTCCTCCCCCAACATTCTCTTTTTGCAGGTGGGTCTTAAAATCCAAGAAGTCATCAAGGTATAACAATGTGTAATCCTTTGCTTTATGGAGCATGGAGTCCTGGTCATCCACTGGAATGAAAGGGCTAGGGGAAGCAGGATTTTATAGCATTTTCCCTATACCCTCTCACCAAGAAGAGCTGCACAAGGACTAGACACAGTTTAACATTATGAAATTCCTCAAGGGAGAGCATATGAAAGGCTAAATATTCATTTTCCGCACCAACTTTCTGGAGCTAAAATTCAGATTCATAAATTATCTATCCTTATCGTCAGCACAGGTCCTCTAGAAGCTTCCTAGGAGTGCACTGGGTCTTGGACAGAGAACATCAGAGGTGACAGTCAATGATCCCCCAAAGCCTGAGTGTGAGATGCTGACTTTACTTTCTAGAAATATTCTTTTAACTTCTAACAACAAAGTAGTTTCCTAAATACAGCCTACTCATTTAACTTGCTTTAAAAAAAAAAAAAAAAGCCCTGATAATCAGCAGTTTTTCTTTCCCTATAGTCCCATCACTATATTTTTAGTCTGCAAAGCCAAGAAATTGATTTTTTTTTTTTCTACTGATACTTATTGTCTTTTATGGCTGCAGAAGATTTTAGACCAGGAATATGAAGCTTACAGATGGCTCAAATCTGGCTTGTGGGATAGAGTGGGAATCTGTTATAATGATCCATTTGGACATACTCCCATTTTTTGATCACTGAATTTGAATCTATTAATCTTCTAGACATTTCCAGCATGCCCATCACCAAGAAATAAAGCTGAGGAACTGCACAGCTATTTGTCTATAAGGATTCGTGCCCCTGTTCTTCTTGCCTGAACTGCTGTTACATATCTCGCTTACAAAGTACTTTTTTCCTCAAAGGAATACCACGTGTTGACCATAAAACAATATATTTCCTCTCATGTGTGTACAAGAGCAAAATCCCCATTCTGGAAAGGACAGGCCATATTTTCCAATCATTCTGGTGCCAAAGCAGATCAATCATTTTCTAATTAACTCTAATTGGCTTTATCAAATGCTATTGAATTATTTACCTGGAGGTGACAGGTGCTTAAAAGCACCAAATATTTTCTCCATACTTTGTAAATGATAAGTAGTCTATTTGACTAAAAATAATCACCCATCACTTGTCACTTATAATCAAAAGTCTCACTGCCCTAAACACATGCAAACCACATTTTGTTTTGCCTGTTTCTCAGTGATTGTAAGGTTTGAGTAGTAGATTCCTCAGTAGGTACAACAAGGAAAAAAAAAGGCAGGGGGTAGAGGGGGGGAACTCAGGACAGCCTTGGAGAAGACACCAGCCTGTCTTGAAAGACATGGGCTCAGACTTCTGCTCAACATGATACATAGCTCAGGGCACGTCACTGCTGGTTGGATCCAGCTGGGCAGCTAAAAATCTTTAGGTGTCTGAACCCACAGCTCCCCACATGTATGGCAGGCACTGTGATACCCAGTGACAGATAGACACAAAGGCATGATGCTACCTCACCTCTCTCAATGTAAAGCAGTGCCTTGGAGCTCATCTCAAAGTGGAATTTCTTTTACGTTCAGGGCCTTAAGAAATTGGAGGTATTTATCCTCCCAGCTACCATCTGCTCCTGGAAGGTATCATACAGGAACAGGAGAGCAATTCATGTTTAATTTGTGGCTCCGGGCACTTCCTGACTAGAACCAGCACAGTACAAAAATGCAATGGGCAATCAGCTTAATTTCTAGCAAGAAAACTAGGCAAGCTAGAAGAAGGCTCAAACACCAAAAGCAGCTAATGCAGGCGTGCAGCAGCCACAGAAGGTGTGCTGTTCAAGTATTTTCTATCTGAAATGTCTTTAAATCATACTGCTGCATACCTACACAGACTCTGCAGAGGAGAGACAGAGATGCAGGCTGAAGTGGGCACTGAATTGGAAACTGTTCATGGACTGATTTGAGAGGAACTTTATCCATGAGGACAGTTTAGAGAAAATGTGTTATTAAAGTGCTTTATTTCCATTTAGAGATTCACACAGGCATACACAGACAGTAGGTGGTGACAGCTGCTACCAGAACCATTTGTTATCTTACTCCTGTTCAGCTTTTGACAGTGTAAAATGAATATAAATGCTGAAAAGCTTTACAGAGGTGAACCAAACAATAAAAAGTAGAGGGGGAATGAATTCTAGTTAGGTTACTTTAGGGAAGAGCTTTATTTCTGTTTATACCTGAGGCATGGATATGTGCTGCGTTTCTAATGCTGACAATACTGTTGAGACTAGTCTGGGTGGAGTTTACTAAATCAGCACCATCCTGAGGTCGGAAGAGAGGAGAGAGTGGGCCTTGCAGCTAACTTTAATGTCATATCCAGAAATGGCATGGAAATAAGGTTTCAGCAAATTATTGCTTTCTCCATAATAATCTTGTCCATCAAAATGGAGTGAACCTTTCACATACTTTGCCTTAATAAAAGTGCAAGTGAATATCTCTGTGTTTGGACTTAGCAGTAGCAAATCTCTTGGCATCAAAGGGATTAAATTAGTTGGCCTGGAATTATATTGCTTTTTCCAAGCAATCATGACAGCTCTCAAAATCTTGCTACAATATAGTCACATCACACCAGCTGACAGTTGCCTCCAAAAAAACATTCATTTTGGCCAGCTCCTCCTGCGAGCACTACCAACAGACTGATGCTCCTGCTTCAAAGTCCAATAGGCAGTTTGAATTACAATCCTATCCAGAAAAGGTACTGGTATTGGTTTTGACTTTGGACTGATTGTTTGGTTTTCACATGGAGTATTTACACCATCCTCGGTTTGATCCTGGATGGAGTCACAGTAAAGGACTGACAATTTTTGTATTACAAAGGTAATCTATAAAGAAGATTTCAGTATGCTGTACAGATATGAAGTTCCTCAGAAACTATAGTAGTATATTGATTCCACTATATATGTTTCATTAGAGAGCTTTGGGGTTGGTTGGTGGGGTTTTTTTGCTTCTGTAAGTACTCCTCCCACCCTGGCAGTACTGATAACAGGAACACTCCGTAAAATAAGGATTGGTAATGAGAGGCACAGATTTAACGCACAGCACAGAGATTAAACTGAAGTCAAATTGATATTTTCCTAAAACCTTTGTTCCTGATTTAATGCTTCCAAAGCAAATTATTTACAATATGAGAAAGACCCCTAAGTCTGCACTGGGGGAAGGTAAAGCCTTTATCTGAAGTTGGGCCAAGAAATAGGAATGACTTAGGCTTACGAGTGCTGCAGGAAACATCATTAGCTTCTGTGGGAGGGAAAAGATTCACGTCAAGTTTATTTTTATAAAGCATCATCCACCTCAAAATGAGCACAAACTAAAATGCTATATCCTCTGTATTTGGTGTGCACTTGAACTTTCACTTTTGCAGAGAGCTCATCTCCAAAAAAAAAAAAAAAAGGCAAAACAGTGACAGATATGCAAAATCTGTAAGCCTCTGGGGAGCATAAAATTTAGTTTTTAACTTAGGCTAACAATCTGCCCCACCTGGTCACCAAACCCCTTCCAAGTACCTCTGGTTCCTGCAAAAAAAGGCTGGTTGTAGCTGAAGGAATTTTAAACTAGACATAGACGAGGCTTAAGACAGACCCAATGGCAATGTGAGGAGAGCAGGCTGGATGCCACACCAGACCACATGGTGAGGGCAAGCAGTCTGTAAGCTTATCTGGTAAAGTCAAAAACTCACCAGATCCATGCCTTTCTAGCAAACAGTGGTTTTCCGAACAGAAATAGGGATCGTATCTCATAAATTCACATATCTGAGGTATATTTAGCTCTCGGCCAGTACTGTGTATGCAGTAATATGCCCAAGACAGCAAATGTGCCCTGCACACACATTACTATTACAGAATTCAGTGCTAACTCTGCACAGAGCAGCTATATGCCCAAAAAATCATACGTACACATTATTTGAATTATCCATTGCAGAGCACATCGCAGGAAGCCTCATAAATTTAGTTCTTACCTGACATCTGCGTTCATATTTAGTGGTGAATTATATATTTTCAGTATGTTTTCTAGCAAGTTATTTACACAAATCTCATTAACAATAAAGACAGAGGTTTTATATACAATTCCTGCTCTGCTGACTGAAATTGCATACCAAGATGTCAGTATGACTTTGAAGAGAAGCTGAAAAGTTATGCTGCATGAAATCATATCATCGAGATAAAAATCCTCTCTTTTTATTCTTCATACTGACTTTTTTTTCCCCTTCCCACTGAGACAAAAGCGCCATTAACTGCTTCTTTGTTATGCTGGTTTCCTGCAGTATTTTTGATAGTGCCTAATCATTATAAGGACTAGATTACAGTGCAATATATAAAAAGCAGTTTGTTTTCAGCCCTGTAAGAGGCTCGCTATCAGGTTTTGAAAGTTATTTTCAGACGTAGCCTTCCTTAGCAGACATTTTCTGGGATGCAGTTAGTGTTCAACCTGCCAGGTGCCTGATGTGCAATGCAGTGACATTACCAGGCTGATTACTTGGATGGCTCTGAAGTGAAGGCATCTGGTTAGGACCATTGGCTAGTCAGAACAAAAGGCACTAATTAAATATTTCTTGCCTTTTCAGGTTTGTTCCTCTGATTAGCCACTCTAAAAATCACTCCAGGGAAAACCACAAAGTTATCTTTAAAACAGACATTCCTCTGCTAACAACAACAAGTGCCAAAACACAAAAAGAGAGAGAGAGAAAGCAAAGCAATCGGCTCCAGCAGGGTAGCAGGTTATTGCTATATTCAGACTAACTCTTACCCCTTTCAGGCTTTTAGAGGAAAGTACAAGTGATCTTGTGGAACTTTCCAAAAGATCTCATTGCCACATGCCATTTCACCAAATTTACTTGTTTTCCCAATCTAAATTTGCTATCAAATACGTATATATATACACACACGTAGATGGATATCTATTAGGCATCACCTTCTTTAAATTCACTTTCCTGAATTTAACGCATACCAAACCTATACTGGTGACCAGTAAACTGTTACCATTGCCAGATTCTTGCATCTGAACCTTTCACCTTGTTTTCAGTGACAACATCTCTGATGTTTCAGATCACCAGAGCTCTAATTTTATTCTTCCAAATTACACACATGCTAACTAGGAAGCTATCTTAATGATCAGCATTTCCTCTGGTCTTTTACCAAAACCGTGGTGGGTCTGGGAGGTTCTTTTCCTCTCTTTCTTATAAGCTAATGCCTGGGAGGTCCTATTCATAAAATTGCTTTGCATGCTACTGCCAAAATTAAAGCCTTAATACCACAACAAGATCTATGCTAAGTTCACAGTGTCACAGACTTGTTCTGTGACCTTTGACAGAGTACTTTATCACAAGCATTTATACGACTGTGGTTGCAGCAATATATTTATAGGGTTCTACACGTTGCAAGAGAAACCTCCCTTATCAGTGGAAGTATAACATAATCAGTGTCAGTTCACCACTAACACAAAAATTGCAAGTAATGCTTTTGTTCCTTACATTTCCTTTACGTGCTTGGTAACTCTTTGAATGAGATAACTCAGCAGTGTTCTAAGGATGCACGTACACAAAACCTGCACGATGGCCTCCAGTTGCAACAAGGGCCCCTGTGAAAATATAAATATCCTTTGGCAGGCTTTTCTTAAATAAATATTATCTCTGAGAAAAAAAAATCGTATGTATGACAAAAGTACTCTCAGGTAGACTAGGCCTGAAAGTAAAAAATACTGTTAGATTTGCTAGCTATAGTAAGGGACATAAAATGGTACATTGCAGGTTTTTAACCCCAGATTGGCTGTAAAGCTTCAAATGTTTAAGTTGTTTGCTTCAGTTTCATAGCCTCTATAACCTTTAAGATATTGACAATATTTCTGCAGACCAAAAGGTCACCAAAGTCTTAGATAAGGTGTACCCCCAAATTTCCCAGTTTGGAATTAAAGTAAAATTCTGTAACGTAGCTCTGGGAAAGGAAACCCTCAATGATACAAAACGTAACTGCCTCAGCCCACATCCATATTTGAATGTTGTTGTGACAAGACCATCAGGTATGCAGAGGAGTGAGATGGAGCTGTGCTTACCTTTTACTTAAAGCACTCCAAAAACACCAACAGCTCTTTTGACCTTCAAAGGTAGTGTTATTGGACTGCAGACTACAGCAAGATAAAGATAACTCAGTTCTGCAGGTGAAACATGAAAATTGCAAACAAATCTCCTCCCTGCTTATTATGTCTTTGTATGGCACAGCCTTTCTTCCTCCCTTGCTCTCAGTCCAGCAGGGCTTCCCAAAGTTACAACAATCTGTAGCTACAGAAACTCCTTTGGATCCCTAGGAAATTCTCCTTTTTCTGTTCCCCTTTGAAACTCAGATGTGAGTCTTTCTGCAACTCTTCTCCACATCCCCACCTGTGCTGTAAAATCCCAGCTTGCTTTCTCCTTCCTGCCTAACAACTCCCCCGGGGAACTTTCCCAGATGAGGTTTCTCAGGTGCTTTCTGGCACTGTCTTCACCTCACCCCCCAGAAATGCTCAGACTCAGTATTCAGTGGCAGACAGAGCAACGCAAGCCCTTCTCCTGCTGCATAGCCAAATCCTTTTATTGGAAAGGCCAGCAAAATACACAAAAGAGTATTGAAACACACCCACAAAAGGTTATCATCATCACAGCTTGGGAAACAATGATGTGCTTTTCAGGCTGTGCTGACAAGGTTCACCCAATAGAAACCTTTCCTGGTGGTGTCCATATTGCTACCAAAAAAGTCCCTTACACCAGTGAGTACCTTTAATTAGGCATCTCACTAATACGAGACATTAGGGCTTATTTTGTATATTCATCGCCATTTCTGTAAACTTAAGTTGAATCTTATTTTCGGTGCATGTTGCTGCTGTTTGTATGGAACTGGTGTGGAGGGGTCTATCTCAAAGGAATTGATCCACTGCAGAAACACTGCACAAAAATCAGGCAAGAGTTTGAATACAAGAATTGTACAGCCTAGATGGTCTGAAACACAGGCACATTCCTTTAAAATATTACTCTGATTTTGTGAGATTAAAGATAGTGTTATTTGTTTCTTTGAACTCTCACTCCAAGATGTCTTAGAGAAGACCTGGCAGAATCCAATCTTCACTGCATTTAAACGTGTTTTCTGAATCCTTATCTGTTCAAATATGGTTTACAGAGACTCGTGTCCTGTTTTTTGTCAAAGATAACTGATGGGTTACACAGGTCTAAACATAACTCCACATCAGCAGTAAGACTCGAGGAAACTCTGAATTGCAGCACTTTATACTGAAGGGATCCCTCTAAGATTCTTTTCTTCTCACAATCATTCAAGAAGTTGAAAGTCCAGGGAGTGGCCTCAGATCTCTCATTCCTATAAATTTTACAGAGGTCACAGCATGGCCAATTCAGCTGAAAAGTGTTATTACAGAAAAACTTGATGATACTTTTATGTTCACTGATGTGAACATAATTCTCTGGGTCTTTTAGCTACATATAGCATGTCTTATCCATAGAGACACTTCAGCAGATATATACGGTACCATGAGCAAAGTTAAAAGTGATGAATTCTCTGATTTATAACTTGTACTGATAACAGGATGATAGAAATTCCTAAATCTATGCCTGTTATTATATACACCGTGTAGCTTCGCTCAGCAGAGAAAGGATGTGAAAGAAAAAAAGTGTTTATCACACCTGAACTAGGGGGACACTTCCTTGAATGACTCTTGTTGTCTGTAAATAATTGAACTGATCTCTAACCAATGCACAAAAATCTTAAAGATAGGGTTAGCTTTGCAGGTGCTAAGTGCGGATGCGGGTCTATAATCCTTACTTTTAAGTATCACACTCCGGAAGAAAGATGCATATATAGAAGAGCTTTTTTCTTGACAGATTTAATCTTCTAAAGAGATCTCAAACTGCTGAGTTGACATTGCATCTCCTAAAGATCAACCACCGGATTTTAACCACGTAGGCACAAGAAACTAATTAACATAACTAAACCCATTAGCAATAAGGAGCTAGACAACAGTCCAGATCCTCCTCCCTCCATTTCAAAGTTTTGGCAACTGGCAAAACTGGACTCAAGTGAGAGTCCCTGAGTTATAGCCCATTTAAAGCAGAGGCTGCTTTCATCCACGTGAGGCTGCAGTTGCAGATCAGTGACTTAAGGTCCTTGGCACTCATCTCAAGGTGATCCAAGAGTGTAAGCACACAGCCTAGATAAATATTAATTTGTTAATCTTCATTGGAAATCTACTTTTAAAGCTGATTCGCAGTGAAGTAACGTAGTCAGATGAAATCACTGCACACTAAACAATCCTGTTAGGGATGTTTATCCAAGCAAAGGACATTCAATTGCATTTTCATTAGTAGCACCATACAGTTATTGTCCTTAAAGACAAGGCTCTTAGACTTAATCTATTTGTTACAGTTGAATTTTCTTAAGAACTAAAAGCCAATTTTTACTGCTCTTGGGCATTACAAAATGAGGTTGCCTGTAGATTAATAAAACAAAGATTTGAGGACTGGAGGTGGTCCTGCCCAGTATCACAGATCAGCCAGTGCTGAGGACTCTTTGAAACTTTAAGGAGTTGTGGGTTATATAATTCTAATGATGCACATTATTAAACAGAACATTATTTAATGAGAAAGTCACTGGCTGCGATGAACAGCAGGCAGCTCATCTATCCAGAAAAAGAGTACTTTTTTAAAAAAACAGAAAATATGATCTTTCTGCTAAATTCTATACAGCTCAAGAAGATGGGAAAGAGGGTTGATCTCATTCTTTTTACTTTCTATAGCAGTTTTCTGGAAGGACAAGTCCTCCCATTAAACAAGGAGGAGAATTTCTGGTTTCCTTGCCTTGTATCACTCTCTGCTTTCCTAGCCATGGGACAAAGGCAGCAGAGCCTAAGGCAGAGGTCACCACTGGCTGACTGAAATAAGTAAATAGCTGTCTGAGACTCCTCCTTTCAACCTCAGTCTGAAGACAGCCACGGATTTTGGGAGCCTAAAGTTAAACTTTTATTTTTGAAAATGGAGGGAAATACAGTTTCTTTCCTAACAGTTTTTTTTAGTTATTAGCTTATTATCTGCTCCCCTGGCTATCCCATTTGGGAAGATGACACAGCATTTTATATTATGTTCACATGTATTTGTACTCATTATTTTTAGTGCTAACTTTAGTTAAAGTCTGACTTCTAAGTAAAATATATTCTGTTTTCTCCTTTTATCCATCACAAAAAACATTTCTACCTAACAAAATGTGTATTATAACATCAGTAAATAATATTTTTGTTTCTTCTACAGATTTGCAGTGAAGGTGGTGCTACAGAAAATCCCTTTGAGTCATCTTTTGAAGATATTTCCAGTATTGCCAGTTTCATCGAGACAAAGCTTGTAATCTGCTACTTAAAACTGAGCAAACCTGATGATGCTCTGAACCATTCACACAGGTAAAAAAAAAAAAATATTGATTAGACACACTGCTAACACTGAAACAAAAATATTAAACAAAGACTATGATAAATCCTGCTCAGGAAGAATCGGTCTAAGAAAGAGAAAAGATGAATCAATAAAACACAACTTATACATGGCAGTGATGTTTAGGTTGGACCAATTTGGCAAAATTTGTGACATGAAACCACAATAGGCATGTGTACATTTACTGCTTTGACAATGCAGTAAGTAAGGATACTGCAGACGAGTCACATACATCGTTCAGGGCACCCTTAGGACTGAAGCTAGACAAATATAAACAAGCTCATCCTTATATGACAGTAACGATATTATGAGTTCTTGACCTTTTCCAAGCCAGATTAGGTCAGGGATTGCTTCAAATTATTTTCGTTACATAATTCCTCGTGAGCGCACGTCAAAGACCAGTACCACCAGCAGAGAAGCCAGAAACAAAACTTGTACATAGTGGAGACGAAGTTCCCACTAGTTTCAGATGAGTTAGGATTTTGCTGGGTTTGTGCTGCCTTTAATTAGTGTTCAGGCATAATGATAGTTTCTGTTAAGCGCATGCACATCCTGCCAGAAACACTTCATTATTGAGGTCTCAGTTCATTTTTTTCCCTTGTATGAGATGCATTAAGATAGACACTGCAATTAGTGCAGGGTGAGGATTTTTTCATACAATCATCTCAAATGAACATAACTACAAAAAAAGTAGTTACAACAAAAGAGACAGCACATGCTTATGCCTAATGCACAGGAGACAGTGCTGAAGAATAATGTGTGGGTATTGAAATGCGATGCCATCATGGCAGCAGGTTCATTTAGCTACACACAGAGGCACAGAAACTGAGAATCCTGGCTTAATGATGTCTTCGTCTCCCATCCCTACACATCCCCACCCCTTTCCCAAGTATTTTGTGTCTGTAAAGCTATGCCTGCCTGGAGCCTACACACACTGGAAGGGTGCATCCTTCAGACCAGTTCCAAGTACCATGCTGGGTGGACAGCCTAAATGCCCATGAGAGATTAGAGGACATTAGGTGCACTCCCAGGGCACATTTAGCAGGGACACAATCTGTATTCCTTTCAGGTGGAGTATTCTGGTAGGTAAGCCAAAGCATAAGAGGTGGTGAAGACTGTGCAATTCCTGTTAAACCCCCCAAAAAAAAACCCTGAACAACAGCCAAACAAACAAACAAACAAACCCAAAAAAATGCACTCCTCATGCAAACTAAAAACCAACCACATTTTTTCATGGCTTCTTTAGGACCATGTTAGAAATGGGAAAAAAAAATTATATATATATAAAGTTTAACTAGACTCCCAACTTTTGGAAAAATGTTCATGATTGCTCTTTTATTCTGTGATTTCTGAGAACACTAAAATAAAGGAAGCTATTTGGGCAGTACAAAGACAACTAGAACGGGAAATACTTTTGTTTATCTCCTTTAAATTATCCTGATTTCAACATAGTAAAATACATTGACTCAAGTGCTACAGAAACTTAAACCTATTCAGACATACTTTGGTTTCAATTGTCTTAAAACAGAAAACATGACCTACAGAAACCCATGACCTACAAAGAAAATAAATGCAGACTGAGATCAATGGAAAACCAAAGGAGGGAAAAATTCTTCATTTTTCTTTCTTGTGTATAATTTTAACAATTTGTTCTTAACTTCTCTAGTTACATAGCACGAAGAAAAGTGGCAATCAGTAATGCCTGTTTAATAACTTCCCAAATGGTAATAAATCTACTGACCATCGTTGTCACATTGTAAAATGCAGGAACTAATACAACAGTATACCAGCAAAAAAATATTCTGAGATATAATTAACATAAAGACAAAACATGAAATACAATTAATAGCTATATTTTTTCAAAAAGAACAAATAAATTAGTCTGAGCTCTCCCACTAAAAATAGCTTACTGCCATCAGTTAACTAATGCATGTAGAATTTTTATTCCCACTGAGTTTTTATGTCATCACCACATTGTAATGGTTTGCTGGTAATCCTTTGGCATTAATTGTGAATCCAAATTAAAATATTCATTTCTGCATTTATTTGCATTTACTGAACTATACTTTCTTTAATTTCATGTAAATTTCACAGCTTCTGCATTCATTTCTGAGCCTTATTAGCCAAAAATCAGCTTTAATATTCTCACAGATAGTTGTATCAAATATATAAAAGTGGGTTTTGCTAGGAAGAAGTCTTACAAAATATCACAACGAGAGAAATAGAGAAAAATTCCAGCAGCTCAGTTTTAAAGCGTTCCAGAACAGGCGTCTGCAGGGGAATAGCTATCCCATTCTTAAGAAAGGAAAGAGAGTACAATTTATACCATCAGCTTTAGATCCTGTATGAGAAGCCAAGTCTGGGTCCTCCTGAAAAGTGCAAATTGTATTCTCTGGGATTTTTTAATATCAAAATTTAAGGCTGCCTTTAGCATTACTGGCACAATTGAGGACACTGGCTGGGTTCTGATCATTTGTCAGACTGATACAAAAGATTTACCCTTTGTGATCAAGTGCTATTAAAACCACTTCTCATCCATCACAGCTCTGAACAAACGTGCCATGGATCGACCTCACCAAGCAACATCTGCAGTAACCTACTTGACCACCACTTTTCATCATAAGATAGCCATCAAAATAATTCCTAACTTGCAGTCTGAAGCTATAAAATGAATCACACAATATTTACATGCCCTGTGGTCCTTTTGGCCCAGGCATTATGGCATACCAGGGTTTAATGATCTTAATAACCCCATATGGCTTGCTGAGAAATTAGATTTTCCCTTTGGTTGCAGAAGGCAATTTTCAATTATAGCAGATGGCAAAACAGTGAAGGTCTGAGAAGTCAAGAACTGACTAAGAAACCTCAGATTAGTATTTAGGCCTTATGTTGCTCAGCCTAATAATGTCAGTGGTTAAATTTTTGCCCCAGAAGAAAATAATCTTGAAGCAGAGCATAGCATATCAGCAGAGCAGTCCCCCACTTAAGCCTGCTCTTCAGAGGGCCAGGCTCAACAGAGCAATCCATAAAGCTGCAGTTGTGTGTGGAAAGACAACCCACAGTGTATCACATACACAGCTTGGCAACTGGTAAGATTCAGTCTTGTTTGAAATCAGAGCGAGCAATGGTGAACTCCCTGACAATTGAAAATGGAGGATCCTTCAAAACATAATACGCACTGCTTTCTGGATAAGACTATGTCCCCTTACAGTTTCTTTGTTATTTTGCTTTTTTCATCCAAGCAAGCTAAAATAAATCTGCATTGACACCATGTGACTTGCTGTTTGCACATGGGAAAACAACAAAGAACCTTTTTACCGGAAATACACTTTTTACTGCTGTATTTACACTTCCTCAGCTGCTGTGATCCTCATGGCACACACGAGTTGAAGAATGACAGACACATGGCTTGATTCACTTGCCTAAACATGGACTGCCATTCATAAAGATCCTGTACATGGATCAAGCACTAGAAAACATGGTAGAAGTTAATGTCACCTACCTGGCAGCAAGCAACAAAAAGCATTTTATTTCATTTCTGCCTACTTTTGATCAGTCCCTGCCCAGGTGTAGTATGGCTGCTGGTGCCTTAAGACTCCTCTGGAAATAAACTCCTCAGCAGGGGAACACGCCTGCCCACCACCCATGAACAGTCACACCCCTTCCCAATGGGATTGCTGTCATGCCATAGGAAGACCACAGCTGGTGGTGGCGGGTGTGTTGGGAAGTGCCATCTGGAGCGATGTTTGCAACCTGCCTCCTCCCACAGCATCCCTGCCCTCCTTCTCACAATCTGAAAATTTTAGACCTGAGGGCTGAGGGCAGGAAGAGGAATCAGACATCGTGGCATGCTTCTTTAACATTATCTCTAAGTAATGCCTGAAAAATACGTTCATGATAGTAAGGAATGCCGTACAGAGCTATTCAAAATCTTTGGGGTTAGCAAAGATTTTCCTGTGTCCTTGCAGACTCCGCTCTGCAGCATGACCTGCTGCCAACTCCCTCCCTCCCTCCCAGAAAGGCAATGCATAGAGAATGTAATAAATCTGTAAAGCTTTTTCTGCTATGCCTTTTTATGTGTTCCGTGGAAGGCAGGGCTCTCTAATGCCTCTTGCACAATTCATAGGGAGACACATGAAGTAGAAAATAGCACCTCTGTTAAGTAGTACACGATTGCTTTAGTGATGACTTAACAGAGGGAATCTCTTATGGAGACATAGTGGGGGAAAAAAATCTAAAACAGCTGAAGCTTCAGAGATTTACTTCTAAATCCTCTGCATTTTCCAGTGACTTTTCAAACACTTACAAAAGGCCTAAAATAATTATTAATGATCAAGCTTTATGCAATATCTGTCAGAAAAAAAAAGTATCTCAAAACAGCTTATTATAGACAGGGTAAATCAGAACTCTTTAATCCAGATTAATTCAGAACTTTCAAACTAAAAATTCAATATTCAGCTACTTCTCCATTCCCTAGCTTCCTGATTTTGCACCTTTTAAAACAGGACTATATTAAAGTAAGTTGAAGAATGGGATTCTAATTAAATATTAAATAATCAAAAATAAATAATGCAATGATGCTATAATACAGTGCAGACAGTGGGCATTAAAATGGGGACAGAAGAAGAGCTCAAGAGCATAGATTTTTAGGTAGAAATAGAAAAACAACATAACGGCTGATGCTGCTAATCTGTGGGAAGTCTGTAGTGTAATGTATACTTGGCTCTAACTACTCTTCTAATCTCTTTACCTCCTCAGAAAAGGAGAGAAAAAGAAAAATTAGCAGCACCTAATTACTTCAGCAATTGTTAGGCACATTGCAATATACATAATAGATGAGATATTATTAATACAAAGCAATTCCATTGAGATGCTCTGCATAATATAAACCAGAAGCACTCTTAAAAAATGATTCCTTCTCACACAGCATTTCAAATATTTTTATGTACTACAACTTTTTATTACTTTTTAAACGAGAAACATTTTCTCTGGATTCTGATTCTCAACTCTGATTCATACATTATTTCCAGATTTGTGTATCAGTGACATAGTTCCTACTTTATGGGCTGAGACTCCGTGGAGGTCCAAAGCTACATTGCAAAAACATTTGTCTACGCAATGTGTGGTGGGATCCTGTTAAGGAAAGGCTTATTTTGGAGGGGAGGGCAGGGGGAGCAAAGCCCTGGAAGAAGTACGGTTCCTTGCAGAAGGAGAAGTCTAGCAACATTGAACTGTTTTATTAGAGCTGAGATACATGACAGCAGTCCTAATGGCATCAGAAAACTTGGTGGTCAAGAAAGTGATGCTTGTACAGCTGGAAAGTGAGGGGGCACTACATTATGCAGACAAGACAGGGAATGCAGAGTATCTCCATTTGTGTTAAGATGTTTTGGAAGCTTTGAAACAAGATCTTTCTAAATATCTTTTTGTTCTGGACGGGAGAACATTCTCCTTTTTACCACCTTCACAGCTGAGGAATCAAGACCTGTATAGCACATTTATCTTATGCTTGCAATTCAAAGCAAATTGCTGCTGCAAAACCTTTTAGCATGGCAGTTATATTTCACTTTACTGACAGAGAAAAGGCGTTGTGTGAAACCTTTTTTGGGAACACACATTTCTTCCCTCCTTTCCTGTGTGTTTAGATACGAAAGCCTCATGAGATGGCTTCTTCTTTGTACTGAAGGTCCTCGCCCATAGATGCCATAACCACATTTATTTCTGATTGGCGGCCCAACTGCAAGTCCAAAAAGTCCAACAGCAGTCCAAAGACAAGTCAGGTGTTCTTCAGTGTAAGAGGATTTGGTCCTGTTCCTTGATGCATCTAAGCTTGGTAGAAGATCTTCTGCCTTCTTTGTGGCTGTTTGTTTGGTTCAGTGATGACTACTATATTGGAAGGGATTCCTAACATTTATCAGATACCAGAAAGACCCATCCTGGAGTCTGCCAAATTTACCTTGATAAGCAGTATTGGGTATGACTGCTCTTCTAGCTACAGCTTCCAAGTGGCACTGGCCTCTTCATCCTCCAGCTTTTTTCTCTAACACAGCCATTATCAAATTTTGCATGTCGCTTCTTTAAAAGGACTAGCCAGGGTAGAGAGGGAAGGGTGCTCCTTCCTTCAGCGACCACAGCACTTATGCAGGGGAAAAAGGTACCCAAGCACAGGGCAGGTGGGCACAGCCACATCCAGGCATTTGGTGACATTAGAAGGAAAAGTTCCCATGAACTGATGGGTCTGAACCTGCCCAGCCACCAAGAGACTAGAACCATGCTCAGGAGAAAGGCCTTACCTCCCTCACCTGTCCCTTTAGGTGGCTCTCCTCACCACAGACACTTCCTTTTTCCTTTTAATTAGTAATGTCCACTAGCACTGAAACCATCACCCTCTTGCCCTCTGGGAGAAAGTACTTCTGCATTCCTGCTTTCACAAGCCTACCAAATATTTCCACCAGCTTGTTGCAACAGGAAGGGTTTTTTTCCTGTTCAGGATATCAGCTTTGGTAAACTCTCACACAGTGCAAGGAAGCCTGCAAGCTTTTGTGTGTCGAAGACACATCCCTCTTAGTTCCCGACAACAGCACCGGGAGGAGAAGTGGTTTAGAATACAAAGTTGGCTGCAATTAAACGTACCGCCATGAGCTTCTCAAATAAAACTTAAAATCATAACATAGCTGCACATGCAAATTGCAGGAAAATATGATAGGGTGGATTCCTGGCTACCACAGGGAACCTGAGTTTCAGGAATCTGACTGCCTATAATAGACCTGAACTCTTAAACTCGTCCTTGGGATCGCAGAACAGAACACAGCAGACTCAAACAGGTGTAAGACCAGGACGACACTGCAGATAGTAAGCTACCTGCCATAGAGATGAAACAAGGAAAAAGAAGAAAGTTGAGGTTCATTGTAATTGTACAGGATTTGTTAGGTTCATCTGCAAGCATATTGGGGCTGGGTCATCAGCTGCACTGACTGACAGTATTCACTGAAGATAAAAGTACTGTATTAGTCTACAGCAAGTGAATTCATGGCTCTGTTGAATGCTAGTTAACACATTACTTGCAATGACATTGTATTTAATATAGTGGTGAAAAACACCTCAGTGACTACATTCAGACAGTCACTGCTCAGTATCAGCAACACCTGGATATGCCAGCACAGCACTCTGCCATACTGACCCATGCTAGCTTTACATTTCTCTTTATAGAGACACATACTGCTTTAGCACTGAAATTTTACTGCTGATAAACCACAAATTCCTCTCCAAAAGTCAATTATCATTTACTATTAAAATGCATTTGTCCAGTAGACCACAGTGTATTTATTGCAGGAAAGCATAGACAACTAAGAAAAAAACAAGCTTCTGCTACTCTAAAGAAATAACTGCATGCAACTCTACAAACTTGCTTTTACTCAACAGTACTAGCAAGAAAAATTAGTTCATTTATTTTAGACACAAAGTGTATTTTTTCACTTGTTTCATCTATAGAATCATCTCATTGACTTTTTCTTGGCCTATAAAGACCAAACACGAATGATGTGGTGGATAGCAGCAGAGGCACTTTTTCATGTCAGTCAGATTAGAGTTAAACCCCAGTTGCATTTGGGGAGGAATTTGATAGATAATATGCACCTTTGAGAAGAAGCAATGTGATTTCTAGCAGCCAGTTTTGATGTAGCAATCCAAGTTCCTTGCCACACCTGTTTTCTTGACACCAGGCAGTAAGACCGAAGGAAAAACTTGCTGAGCAAACCACAGACCAATGCATGAGTCTTTGATTTGCATACTCCAACTGCTATGATGGGGAGAGAGTTGATGCCACCTTCTCTCCTCCTCATGGTTTGAAAAAAGATAATAGGACAAACACTGAATTATTTTTAAGAGAAGATGTCAAGATGAAAAAATGAAAATGTCAAAAAAGAGGCTGATATACAGCATTACTTAAGGACTGTTTTGTTGAGAAAAACTGACCAAATGATTTACGAAAGGCTTTTAACAGGGCAGTCTTTGGATTACAGTGAAGATGAAAAATAAATGAAAATCTATTTCAAGTTTACTTTAGCCTAGTCATTTGACAGATGAGGGCAAAACCTGGCAAGAACACAAGTTTTAATCTTCAGATGTAGTGACTTTATTTGCAGTTTTGCGGATTAGAAGTTCTCTCTGTGCGAAATAAGAGCTATCCATTTTCAGACATTTCCTGTCGAAAGTACTTTGCTACCTGAAGCTCCCATGAGAGGCATAAGAGTAAAAAGACCAAAGGACTGATGCTTCTGTTCATGGCACAAATCACCACATACAGCAATTGTCCTGACCGTGCCGCAGCCAGTGTGTCCACCACCTTCTTCCTTTGCTAACTCTTCTTCCGAGCTTCCCTCTTGAAATGCATCCCTCCTAATTAATTACTGGATTAACCAGCCTAGTATCAAGACTGCTCATGGCTAGAGGTGTATCTTGGAGCATGGACTTGTTCTCAGTATGCATAGCCTGGCACATTTCTGCCTGGCCAGATGGGTCCCCCATCTGCTCCAATTTGAAGAACTTCCTGGAATTAGGGTTTTCCTCTTAACCTTTGTGTGCATGATTCCTTTGCTTCCTATTTTCATTCAGTAGCTTTTTCCTTTTCACTAAAAGCACCTGAAACACATCCGAGTCAGATTTAAAAGCCAAAGGGGTAGCTCTGCACAATTTTTGTGCACAACTGGTATTAAATTAGCACTGTTCTGCACAAAGACTACTAAACTGGAGCTGCTAGCAAAGGGCTACTTTTGGGTAGAGTAGTAATACACTAGAAATAATTTCTGCTGTATAGGCTACAGAGAGCCTAGCAACATCAAACCAAACTGTCAGGAGTCAAAGGTAGCTTTCTGATGTTTGCTCAAGGTACTAGGGTGTGATATAATATTTTTTCAGTATATAGATCGAGAGCAGCAGTTGATCTTTTTGAGACTAGCAAAAAAAAAAAAAAAAAACCAAGGCGGAAAATGGAGAGCTGATATCTAATTCTGTGAAAAACTGCCACAGTTCTATATTTATTATAAGCTGATCACAGCACATCCCGCTCAAAGACTTACAGAAAACGTGTTGCTAACTATCAGGGAATTATTGATTTTTTAATTCTTTTCCCCTCATAGTGCTATTGCATGGCTGCAGTAGCAGCAATAACTTGGGGGGGGGGGGGTGTGGAATCAATATTACTATTATCGACTGTTGACTACAGTTTACAGCAGCAATAATCTCCTTTAAAACAGCTTGCAGAAGTAGCAGTTGTCATCTACTTAAGGTATTAATGTTTTGGTCAAATCATCAAATGCTGATATTATTTGGTATTTTGATGATTCTGTTTTGGTTAAATTAAGTTTTGGTGAAAATTGCTATCGTCTAAACTTCTGATCTGAGTTTGGCTGAGAACTGCAGTGTTTGCTGTTGGCATTCTGATTTCGTTACTGATAGAGGTTATTCATTCCCCTCATTAAAAGCAACTAAATTTTAACATCCTGTGCTGTTTTGTGCATTGTATTTTAGCTCAGTATTTAGATGTGCCCCCAGTCTCTAAGGTCTGCAATTCCTCCAGTAATGCCTTAAGTCCCATGGTATCATTTGTCACTGATTTTCCCTCCATACCTTCCCAGAGAGGTAGTTCCTGCAGGGTAACGTTTTCTCTCAGTGCAGTTTTATGAGCATTTTTTCAAATGTTGGACTGGGAAAGCATAGTTCTGAGATGCTTCCTAGTTCCTATGCCACCTTAGGAAGGACTTCAGCAGAGCTGCACTTCCAGAGCACAGAGCGACTCTGATCATACAGAGTAAAGCTTTACTGTGCCAGAACAGAAATGTCTCTGGCTGCATCTACCTTAGCATTTTGGTTTAGCACAACAGTAAGCTTATGATGCACTTTACACATTTTTTTTTTTCTTTTTCTGCACCTAGGTTGTTCACAGACCAGTTTTGGCACTCACAAACTAGATTGCCAGAGAAAGCTACCCACACCTTCTGCACAAGGTGTGCACAAAATACAAGTAGCACCTAATGAAAGCACTGGAATCCAAACCAACAGCTGCCCTTAGATAGCTTTGGGCAACATGCATAGGGACATCTTGTTTAAGGGGACAGGCTAAGCCTAGTCTGAAATAAAAGCCCGAATGGCCTACAATATCAACATTAGCTTCTCTGATCTACTGGTCCACTCCTTACACATCTAATTACTTGCAAGCGTACATGTAAACATTCAGATATTTAGGTCTTCTTCTGTACACCCTGGAGAAAGTGTCCACACAGCTAACTTGATTCACAAGTCTACAGCATCTTGGAGATGCTTTCAGTTTTTAACTTCTTTTGAAAGCTCCTTCTGAAGACCACAGACATACAGAAAAGACAATTATTGATATGATTGGTTATTGGTCTAAAAGTGCACTGGGTGTTTCCATAAGTGTGAATTTATATATGCTTAGATATATATTTATGTCATAGTTTCAAGACAGTTAATAACTTTAATAAATGATTTGGTTATGAAGAGGATTAGTTCTGTGGGTTTTAGTAGACTGAAATCACAAAAGCAGTAGTTTTTAACGCTAACATGATATTCAAAGTTTTCAATGAGGAAACCAAAAGCCAGTTTACAAGTTTTCTTTGTAATAGAACACAGTGTTAAATCTCTTCTTTGATGTCATAAGCTACCATTAAATACTTTATAAAACATGTACATAGTGATAGGTATTAAACTTTTCATCCTAGAACACACTATATGTACCTTTTCTCCAAGCACTGGGAGAGGTGCTGACCAGAGAAAACAGTCACTTGTTGGAGATTTCACAAGTGGAAAGTAATTGGATGTAGAAAGAGCTCTCACTCTTGTCCTCCCCCTGCTCACATCAGAAGGCCACCCTGCCTGCCAATCTAACTGCTTAGCTTACGCTATTTTCACCCTTCCATCTTTTTCTGATATTGACTGACAGCCTATAATTTATTACACCTGGAATTGCAAGGGTCAAAAAACCCGTGCCAATGTCTGCATAGAACCTATCACTTGTACAGAAGTATTTCAAAATCTTCCAAGTTTAACATTAAAATACATTCTAGATGCACAGTTTTTCCACATAGATGGGTCAGACAACTGACACTCATGTTTGTGGAGCTAGAGGTAAACAGGAAGTACTGTACCATTTTTGCTTATATTATCTACAAGCTAATGGCAATATGCAATATTATCACAGGAACATTTTTCTAGAACAACACACAAAGCCCTAACGAAACTGGCTTTATGATATAGCCTCAATAAAAATTTTAATAATGGTTGTTCATATTTCACAGCTATCAGGAGAGAAAAAGTGAGAGTTCATATTACGATTGAGACATACAGTGTTGAGTTGTATAGAATAGACATATACAGTATGTGTCTTACAGTTTGGTTATTAGCAGCCTTTAAAGATTTAAGAAATAGAAATCTAACTTGTCTGTCCCTCTTATTTTTTAAAGGAGTATTATCCTGAACCCAGCTTATTTCCGGAATCACCTGCGCCAAGCTGCTGTGTTTAGGTGCTTAAAGAGATACTCTGAAGCTACAAGGTACTCCGCTGCTCGTGGCTCTCTAATGTTTTCTCTACATCTTTCATTCCAGCTCTCAGTAGTAGAGATATCATCTTATACCCAGGCTTTTCCAAAATCAGCAAGAGCTTTGCATTGGCTTTGTGTATATGATTTCACATGCAGCAGAGCTCCAATCCTCCCAGTTGACGTAACATGAATAATACCAATTAAGTCACCAGTTGCAGTTAGGTTAATGCATGTAGGAGCATTTACTCATTCTCAGGCACAGGGGTGAGCACTGATCAGGTCCCAGGCTGCACTGGAGCAAAAGCTACATGCATACAACATCTTCCAGTCCCTGGCTCCCCTATAACACTGGGCAGAAACTCAAGTGTGCTCTGAGTGGAGGGGGATGGGGAAAAAAAAATTTTCAAGATCTCAGGGTACACTGTGGTACGCTGCAAAAGTTAGCCTGCATGCAGCTGATGAGATTGCTGGTGTGAACGGGAAATGCTGGTGGGAAGAAAGCCTGCAAGAGGAGGCTTTGCTTGTATGCTTGCATTAACACTCCAAAATATAAAAGTTTCAACGTGCAGCAGAAGTTTTTAACCACTTAACGTGCTTAAATGAAAGAAATGCATGAGGAAATGCAATGGTGACTTGGCTTGTATCACCATTACTACTAGCATTAGACACTTACAGAGGACTGTTCAGCTGAAGACCACAAGGTATATCACAAAATATTTCACAAATCATTAGCTAACTAATGGCAGAACAGTCAGTGCAAATTAGGCAAGAGACTGAAAGGGTCACTTTGCTCATCATTTAAGATGGATGTTAGTGGTAGAGCTCTGAAGCTACTAAAATAGCAGCAAAGCTGTTTGTACAGGGAGTAGAAGACTAGTTTACCCAAGCAGACAAGCAGAGTTGCAGAGAGGATTTTGGGAAGATGAACTTCAATTTTCTGTGCTGACTTCAGCCAAAAAAACCAGGACAAGCACTTTTCTTTCTTCGGGACACACATTCTGATTATGTCAAAGTAATCTCCACTAGCTTTCACACGTCAGGAAAGGAGAAAAAATCTGTTCCTCAAAACAAGGAAACAGTTTTTCCCGGTTTCTTTAGAAACAGGATTTCAGATAAACCTGGAATACTTTACTGGACCATAAACCCACCGACACCTTTTTTTTAAAAAAAAAAAAAAAAAAAAAAAAAACCAAAACAAGCACAGGTTATTTTTCAAACAAAACACTCTGAAATTATGAAAGTGAAACATTTTGTTGAAAGACAATGAAGTGTTGTGACAGTTCCTAGATCTCTGGTTTTATCTCACTGGTAACAGTCTCTTAAAAAAATCTTGTTGGGGTGTTGATTCAGAGAGAAATTGTCATCTACTGAATCATCAACAGTTGAGGTTCACTGATCAGCCAGATCTTTTACAGCTGTGTTAGGAGAGTATGTTGCTTGTGACGGGTGCAAAATCCTGCCCAGGCTACTTTCAAACCCAAAAATTTACTAATATCCCAACAGATGAAATATTACAAAGGGAATTGTTTGGAGTGCTGAGGGGGCAGGGGGAGAAGGAGGGCTTTCTCCTTGAAGTCAAGTCAAAGATTTTTTTAAAATAACACACAACAATAAAAGCTAAAAAAAAAAAAACCACACACAACACACAAAACACAACACTTTCCTAAGAAGCAATACGTATAAATGCCTATATTTGAGAAGACAGTATGAACCAAGGTGGTATTCATAAATATGATTTAAAAAATAAGTAAAAAAATGCAGTTGGTGTTACTGCAGATAAGCAATCAGTAAGTTTACTACATCAGCAGGCAAGAGGGAACTCTGTCAGCTTTTTTCCCCACATTGAGTAGCTTTCAGGAAACTAGATGATTTTAAATGAGATTATGTATTTTGTAAAGGAGAGGAACATTCTGACAGACTGAATCCAGAGTGGTTCCAAAAGCAGTGACTATAGCAGTATTCAGAGTTTAGCCTAGTTTAACATAGTGTTATAGCAACTGTGCAGAGCTGCTTCTGCAGATTGTGTTAAACTAAGCTTAGCACTACTTCCTTCATCTCACTGGAGTCACTGGTCCTAGTCAAACCCCACTAATGGTGCATAATGTACTCTGCTCATTACAGACAGACCATGGCATACAGATATTCAGTTGCAGTTTCTGGAAATACAAACTTGGTTTTTGCTAGCATAAACTGTCATTTATTGCTGCTTGCTTTTTGCATGAGAACAAGGTCACACTACTCCTTTTTCTGCCTTTAAGTATCCCTTGCCTTCCCACCCCCTCACGTGATTTTTAAGTTATCGCATAGTTCATTAAATACACCCCAAACACTGCATGGGTTTGCAGGCAGGAGTGGCTGGTTGTGAACAGTTCTACTCGGCACAAGCAGCATGGGTAATGACATTTAACTCTGCCTACCTGTCAAGCCGAGATCCCCTAAGATTTCATCTCTGAGGACATGCCAGACAGTATTCTTTGGTTCAGAGAAAGTCATAGGTTAGAGTGGGGTCAACTGTAATTTAAGCTTAAGTTCCTCTGTGTGTAATTTTTACTAGTAGAGGATAAATATATGAAGCAGTCTAAATACAAGGATGCCTGAATTAATGTAAGGACTTAGATATGGGCATATCTGCATCACTTCTGAATTCTGTCAGCTGCATAGTGGTTCCTTTGGGATAGCACTCAGATAAGATGCCACCATGTGGAATGCAGCCTAAGGCCATTTGGCATTGTAAAGCAATCCTAGAAACACCCCTGTGGGGTCGCAGACGATGAATTCCAAAGTGCTGCAACCACTTTCACTAAGACGACAGCTAGTAAATATATTTCTCCTCTATTGGTATCTCTGATGTTAGAAGACTGCTCTTGACAAACAGAGTAAAGATTTAAACCTCGAGGGAGAAAACCTATTTCAGTTGAAAGACCATCTTGGCTCTTGAACAAATGGACATAAATGCATTTTGTATACATTTAGTCTTGAAGTTACCAAGAAGTTTTGGGTGTTAGTCTTAGGAGCAGCCTCCAACAGCACCTACTACTAGTACCCAGCCAAAGGACACACAGTCACAGCTGATCAAAACACCACTTAATAACCAGAATGGAAAGTTCAGGAAAGAGTCCTGGGCTCAATTCTGTCCCAAAACTGAGAAAATGTTCTTGGAGGAGGCCAAGGAGAAATGAACCTTCCTGGCAATATAAGAACTGCTACTTAGGGAAGAAGGAGATAAGGGACACCTATGTGCAAGGGGATGTGTAAGCCACAGAAAAACCTCAGAGGTCCACGTTATCTTCAAGGACAGAACAGGCAAACCACTGGCCCCTTCTTTCAAGGACAGGAATGCTAGAAAAGGAACATGCACCCAAGGATGAACCTAAAAGCTCCTGAACAAAGAGTTACCAGAGCCTATGTGTCCTTCAAGTCACTAAGTCCACGGGCTGTGGCCCCACAGCTGCCTGTTACGCATCTGCAGGAGAAGGCCTGACCAGATGAGCAATAAGGCATGAAAGCAATTTTTCTTCTTTATTCAAATAGTTCAGACTGTTGCTGACACTGAATAGCCTTGAATCAGTAGTAAGGTGAAAATTCATGACTTATAGAAAAATGTAGCCACCTATTTGCTCTGAAACTGGGGTTTTAAGTACAGAAGGGATTCGGCCCCTTTTTCTCATTAAGCTGTATAGCTCTCATCTTTCTGCTAATCAAAATGCTGTGCTGATTTAACAGTGTCACTGTGTTCTGTGAAAAGCTTAAGATAGCTCTTTTATCACCAGCTAGAACACTAGTGACTTGAAATTGTTGTATACATGTAGGGGAAAACAGACTGTCTGTCCCTCTGCCAGAACAAACAACTCATATTCATCTGACTGCACAGAGTAGGGGTGAGCAATCTTTAAGGAGGAAGAAGTTTTAGGATCTTAATAGCTGTGGTATGGCTGACTCAGCTTTTTGACATTCTTATTTTAAAAAAAAAAAAAGTTAATAGTCTAGGTAATCCCATCCACTGAAAAGCAAACCAAGTCTGCAAGCAGTAAACTTCAGCCCTCTGTCAGAGTTCAGGTTTGCGTCTCCTTTTAGTCAGGCTTGACAACGTAGCACAAGAAAGCTGGGTGAATAGTTTGCGTTAGCCTGTATGTCCAGGTTTGTTTCATAAACCTTACAGCTGTACTGAAGACAGGGATCTAAATGGATCTAAGTGGGGCTGGGGGTTCAAGCCCGGGGGACCCCAGAAGCTGCTGCCTCCTGCACACAGCGGCCACAGGCCTCGGTACCCTGCTGGGGCCCTCACTAGGGAAAACTGGGGAAAGTTTATGTTCCTTCTCCAGCCTAATTGTTTCAGGTTTCCTAACCCGAAATAAAAAAATCCAATTCTATAAAAAGAAAAAAAAATATATATAGACACACCTGTTGTCATAGCAACCGCTCCTTACACCACACGTGAACACGGGGGTCCCGCCGGGGCCTGCAGGTCACCACGCCGGAGGCAGCCCTAGCAGCCGGGCAGGGTTATCTCTGTCCAGTATTTTGGGAGTTGTCAGGGCTGGGGCCCAGCGGCTGTCCCAGGGCCGCAGCATGGCAGCCTGCCCGCAGCCCATGCCAGGGGCTGCTGTGGCCGCAGGGCCGCATTGCTCCCACCACCTGCAGGCTGTCCCCCACGCAGGGCCACCGGCCCAGCGGGCTGCTTGGGGAGCAGGGCCCCCGCTGCACAGACAGGCGGGCATGGTGCCCAAGGTGAGAGGAGAAAGCGGATGTTTTTCCCTCAGATGGGAAGGGCTCCCGCCAGCTAGGTGTCCTCCATCCTCCCCAGAGCAATCCCTCAAAAGCAGTGCTTCATAAACTGGGTCTAGGGAAGGAGCTCGGACAAGTGCTGGGAGCAAAGCCCAGGGGAACTGCCACATGGCCTGTTACTTCATTTGACACCAACACAACACGTTAATCCGTGTCTGCGATCACCAGCCACTACTGCACCACGCACATTATTCCTTATCACTTGAGATTGTCCAAGCGTCAATCGGGTCACTGGGACAGGGTCCCCTCAGAGGGAAGAGGCAGCCTTTGATGCTCGTTTCTCCAGACCCCGCTCCAGAAGTGAACCCAAACACTGACAGCACAATGTACCCGCCTAGCCCCGGGAGCAGGGGACATGGCGACACACCAGAGAGCAGAGCAAGCACCAGCCAGGGCGCAGAATAAGAACAGACCATGGGCCTCTGTAAGTTCCATCCCATCTCTCCCATCCCTGTCCGAGTCCCCAGCTGTCAGGCTTGCGCACGCCCTGCAGCCTCCTGTGCCTCCAGAGATTTGCACAGCACGTGCATTTTGACTGGTGCGTGTTTCACACCACGTCATGGAGAGCCCAAGATCCTGCTGGGCTTAGCAGCCTGGTTGCTTGAGCATCCCCTGTCATTTTAAAAGACTTGTCATTTCCCCATGTGTTGCTCAGCTCACGCTTGTGAAGCAATTTCTGTGTCCTCACGTAACAGTTGCCATTAAATGAGAAACATTAGTTATCACTGCATTGCAATCTCAGTGCGACACAGAAAGTTATTACCTGCGTGCAACCATGGGACAGATGATAATAAATATATGTGTTCTAAATACAGGTGCCATTTGCCTCGCGGGAAACCTACTTCTGCTTTCTAGCAATGGACTAATGACCCAGAAACTTCAGCAAAGACAGCTAGCGTACCCCATCGCCAACCTGGAAGGGTTTGGCAGGACAGGAGAGCTTTATCGCAGCTTCCCCATGCATTTAAGACCAATGGTGACATGCTTCAAAGGAAGTTTTAGCCAGTTCTCAACAGGAATTAGCAACATCAAGGTGTTATGCATTGATAACAAAACTTTTGGCCCCATTTTGGGGCTAGTCTGCATATAGGTAAATACTGACGTTATTAATTTCATTCCTGCTTAGTATTCTGGAGTTCTGTTTATCTCTCATCATGTAATCATTTCTAAGTGTCTCCATAACATCAAAGTAATAAGCTTACATTTATTTAGGATATATGGAGATGTTTAAAAATTAACCATTATTATTTTGTTCACTTTTCAAACAAGATAATTGCATTAAAATTACTACTTCCTACTTATTCCAGTTATAAACATTATTTTCCTTCTCTAACCTCAGAAGAAAATGAGAAAGGTCACCCAGAAGAGAGCAGCAGTTTATTTAGCATCGTATATCTCAGACTCAGTACTCTGACATTAGAGAGCTCAAATACCCAGGTATCTCCTTCAGAGCTGATCTAAGTAGGAATATTAAAGTTTCTGTTAAACTGAAAAAACAGAGGTACACTTACCCTTTCCAGACAGTAGGTCTGCACACAGCTAACATCAGGTAGCAGTAGCCAAGGCTGCCTATTAGTACCACTTAGTGCAGATCCAGGTGAGATCACTTGAGGTAGGGAGCAAAGGTAATTTTCTGCCACTTATCAGTCTCTTGACCTTAGCAGCAATTGGGGCTGAATAGCATAGAAGAGTGAAAGTTACTTCCATGTGCATAGGCTGCAATTATTCCTAAGGCTCTGCCACCTACAAAGAAATCACCCTCTCCCCTTCAGGGCTTTTTTCCTTTTTGTGCAGCTCAAGGGGAGCAGTCAAGGCTTAAGAAGCTGACCTTGAGTCTTACCCTCATTTTTTTCCCCAGTGTTTACATTGGTAAATGAACACACAAGTATTTAGCAACAATGCTAATTTCTTGTCGTCTTTGGGAATGTAACACTTTGGTGCATTCCAGAAAACTCTGCATATTTCTCACACCCATACCATCCATTTTCTTGTAACAGGCTTGCATGGCTTCAGCAAAGACTTTGGCTGTATGCTGGCTGATAGTGTCAGCAGCTGCCATGCAGCAAAAGCTACCTTTGACTCTTATTACAAGTCCTATGCATGTCTGGAGATGGGCTGAGGGAGACAATTTAGGATCTGTGGTGTGCTTTTCACTTGCATGTATAGAAATATATCTTATTATTCTGCACCACCAAGTGGCCACACTGAGCAGATATTGCAAGATGCCTTTGGATCCAGACTTACTACATTAACCCAGATGGGTTTGGTTATGTTATGGAACTTCTTACTGGCCCAAAGCAGCAACTAGGGAAAAAAAATCTGAATAGAAAGCCTCATGTTCTGAAAGAAGGAAGTGTTGCATTTTCTGCCACGTCCCCTAAGGTGTTCCTGAAGGTGTATTGTCAGAACTGCTTCGGTTCAGACAGAGCTATTTGGTGGGTTGCACACCTGAAACTCAGGCATGTTTTATTTGGTGGGTTGCACACCTGAAACTCAGGCATGTTTTAAGTATTTCAAATTAGTAATTCAAAACTGCTGGATGGTTCTGTAAATATGAGGCCAATATTTCTGAATATCAATTAAGTCGTCGTGTCAGAAGCAGAAAGAGAATGCAAGTATCTTTGTTCTTTACAGACATAGTTTAATACCACTATATGAAAGATCCCACTAACAGAAAGAAAAGAAAGAAAAAAAAAGAAAAAAAAGATGGCATTTCATGCAGAAAAATGCATTACTTGGTCTAAACAGGAGCTATTTTCCCATTCTTTTGTACCTGAAGTTCCTTGCGCTCAGGAAGGTTCAAAGTTCAACTCCTAGGTAGCCTCTCTAGAGGTACAAATCAAAGCGAGGTCTGTTGCTGGCTGGCATTACTTCTCCAAAATCTCCACATAATGTAACAGCTGATTCCAACTGATAACATTACACATAGCATTTAATATAAATTATTGGTATTGTAACAAGGCAGGGACTGGTCCCTCATTCTGTTTCTGGGAATATCAGTTAATGTATCAGGAAATTACTTCTTTCAAGGACTTCTGTTTTCTGCTCTTCCCAAACCCCTGTTGGGGAGGGGAATTAATCCCCCCAGTCTCAGCTATACTCACCACAGAGCTGCTTTTTTATCTATGGAGTACCAGTCAACAATGACGCAACTCAGCTTCATTCTCAAGATATATATTATCTCCATAAACCTTTAATAAAAATGCAATCCTACAGTATGTTCTAGACTTTTGCATGCTTCATTCCATCTATAATTTTACCTATAAAATTGACTATAATTCACAATGGATGGCTACTTTAGTCATTACAGATTCCCCCGTTGATCTGTATTTAGTATTTTATCAGTCTGCAGATTGGACCAATGTTTTCAATGTGCAACTAGAAAAGACGGTTGCAGCTTGTTCTGTAACTAGTTTTCAAACTGTTTTAAAAATAGATACAGCATGTCTTTAGCAGAGGTGGAAGTGTAACGCTGGACTAACCCAACCAAGAAGAGATCATTGCATACATACAACCAGAATAATCTGAATTGCATAATTACCTGTAAGAGTAACTATTTCACCTATATTCTTTACCTCTTCCCTGGAAATTTTTATCAGATGTAAGAAGGGAAGCTTCAGAGTCAGAAAGTGTGAATTCCACTCCTCATTTTTTCATATTTTCCTCTCAGTTTGGGGAACGCAAATTTTCTGTCTTCACTAGTACATTGAAGGAAATGGAAGCATCGCATTGTACAGTGTAAAAAAACATTGCCAATGAGTCTATTTTAAAATAAAGAAGGGCCCTCCAAATAAAGGAGAAAACCTCCAGAGCTGTATCATTGAAGGAAGGTTGGTCAGCTTTGCTGAAATGCTGTTAGGCATGTAGCTATCAAAAAAGAAATAAAACCAAGTATGGTGTCTTGAGATATGTACACGCAACAGGCTTTCACTCTGATGGAGAGGGAAAAAGATGTTAATGAGTTGGGTCATTGGCTGAGGATCTTAAATAATACTTTCACAAACAGTATTTCCTTAATATTTTGCTTAAGTCTCATTTCAGAGTGCTTCATAGGCTCATCAGTTTCTTACTGAAAGTCTTTGTTACCTGGGTTTCTATGGGCCACATGGGTAGGTGCTCACAGGGAGTTAGGAACCCAGCTCAGTGCTTCATGCCTTCCTGTATTTCAGTGGGAGCCAGGCTTTTAACCTACCTAAATATCCCAATTGGACCTTTGGTTTCTGAGTGTTTAGGTCCCTAAATATTTTTCAGTGCCCAGCCCTGTAACCATATTCAGACAGTGTAACACCACGTGTGTCCTTGCATCTGGAAATTCACAGTTCCTTATTGCGTGTATCAGTCTGGCCCTGTGAACTCAGCCTTGGAGGCCTTCAAAGAAAACTCTCTGACTTGGGCACATTTGGTGTTGGACACAGGCCACACACATAGAGAGCATTAATGCTAGTGTTTCTTTTGAAAGTGGATTTTTTTAAGTCCCTCATAAGCCCTGAGGTCACAATAGCAAGTGTCAGTTCTGACCTGTGGGTGCTTTCTGACGGCTAAGGAACGGAGAAGTAAAATTGGGATGGAAGCACTCGAAAGGCTGGGAGGGGCTTTTTGTGTGTGCCTTGCCATTCCTGGTATAATGGAGAAATCTATCAGGGATAAAAGCAGATGTTGAAAAACTAAACACGAATGCTGGAAATGTAAGCGTGGTTCTGATTATTTAAATAGGAACCAACTAAGAAGGAAGAATAAAGAGGAAAGGTGTTTGTCTGGATTGCAGTGATGCCTGGAGACCTCTGCCACGATCAGAGTGGTGTTGTGCTGAGCACACTGCGAAAAATTAGCAAAAGATTGCGCCAGGAGGACTCGCACACCAAACAACTAAATCAGTCAAATACGATTGCCTGCAGTTTACAGCTGATGCTGAGAAACAGAGAAAGATAAAGTGACTTGTCTGAGAATTGATTCCAGATTTGTCCAGGGCTCTGTGCACATCTCCACCTTTGAAAGCAGTGCCACCCCGGGAGAAGTGTTGGGTACCGCCGAGAAGCCAGAGGTCACGAATTGGATGTCGTGTTGTGCTGCCAGTGGGACAGATCCTGGCTTTGCCAGTGCGTAGCCTGCAGTAGGGACGGCAGAGCAGGCTGCAAGTGGCTCTGTACCAGCTGATTGCATTCAACCCGTGGCAGTGCTCCCTCAGCGGCAGGCAGCAATACGGTGATGCTCAAGGTTAAGGATTTGCCAGTTTTAATCTTTGAAATGACAGCAGTTGGGGGCTGGTATATCTATATCCCAAATTGTAAATGACCACTTGCAAATGTAGCTTTAGGGCTTGGGAATTGCTCTGAATTTAGATTGAAATTCCCTTCTTTCTGACAAGGTGGCCGCAGGAGGCCACCACCGCTCACATACACTGCTACGGATTAGCTATTGTCATTGCTACAGTAGCTGGAAGCTTTGTAGACCGCCTCCAGTAGACAAAAGGTACAGAATAATATGATAGATTCTAATGTGACAGATTCATTCAAAGTCTTCCATCAATTTTGTGCCACATGGTTATTTCCCTTTTGCACCTCAGGATGCAGTGAAGGTCTTTCCTCAAAACCATCACCAGGTCAAGCAGGCAAAGCTGGATGATTTGCTCACCTTCTCTGCTTCATCCACAGGATCCATATGTCGTTCCTGGGATTAAACTCTGGCACCATTTGGAGTCAATGAGAGTATTGCCAGTGATTTTCAAGGCAATGAGGATTTCATCCTTTGTTCATCCTGTGCCGGCTGGGCTAACGATGTTCAATTAGAAACTGCTCTTTGTTCTAGTGCAGTCAAGAGGATTTTTGCCAACAATTTGAATGAGCATTGGATAAAGCTTATGGTTAAATCCAGCCCTTATGCAGAAATCCATGGATCCTACTGAATTACTTTTCTCCCAGTGAAATTAACAGGAGCTGTATGAGAACATCTAAGGGAAGATTTTGTTCCTGTTTGTAACAATATGTTACCCCCTGATACTGGGCCTGCTTTGAAATGTTTATTGTTAAATCCATGTATTTTGGGTTATATCTCATTAAGAACATAATACAGCCTTGGAAAGTACATTCTGAAAGGGTATTACAACAGGACTGGGATTACTGTTTGTGAGACACTTTTAACTAGGGGGAAATTTCAAATTCAATTTACAGTAACGTCAAAGCACAATTAATATATAGGCAATGATAAGGGGAACATGCAGAAGTACACACTGATAGCACTACATCAACAAATAAACTTTTGGTGCTAGTAATTAGGTACACAAGATTATTATATGTTTAATTGACTAAAGTGACAATTTGGAATTACATCTAGTCACATTTAATTGGATTCGGAATCTCTAGAGGAAAGGAAATGGAGAGCAGTGTGGAGAGGCAGCCATAAAAGCAAACTGATTTTCTAAAGTCTGTTAAGACTCTGCATTAATATCCATTGCACAATAGTTTTTTAATATCCTCCAGTCTAGAAAGAGGAATGCAATGATTGTCACAGACAGTGGGAGTACTAAAGCATACTCAATTAGGTAGCAAGATAGCTGATTACTTTTAGTTTGGTGGGTTGTTTTTTTAAGATATAGTTTAATCAAAGGTGAACTATGTCTGAGTTTGCCATAGAAAAGTGAAATTCTCAGACTGCCAAGCTAGTGTCATACATGTTGATGCTGTCCTGGAAGAAATATACTTATGTATATGATATTTCACCCAGAAATACTTTAAAGCAAAAAAAGAAAAGCCAGACTGAAATGTTGTATAGCAGTCACTAAATATTTGCTCAGAATAAAATACTGAAAGCTATTTTAAAAAAAAAATCTAGGGTTGTTTGCTTGCAGATAGCTCAGCTAGCTAAAAAATGTTTACTAATGCTTGTCTTAAAGTTGGGCAAAGACTGAGAGTTATGTGTACTCTTTTGATACAAGCCTCACATTACACTCTTTTAATATTACCTCCTTTAAACATTGCTATATACTTTCCTTCTCTCCCTTTACACTCATTTATTCTGCTTTTGTCATCAGGAGCGCCATGATTGCTGACTATATGTACTGGCTGACAGGAGGCACTGAGCAGCATACAAGCAAGCTCATCAAACTGTATTGGCAGGTAAAAATTGATAGCCCAATGAGGAAGGAGGTGCCTATCTCACTATTAAGACCAAAATGAAGGATTACTGCTTAAAAGACTGCCGACAAAGGTAGCTCTTGGGCATATCAATCAACAGGACACTATATAGTACTACCGTATTTATAATGAAGTAGATTTTCTTGGACTAATTTTAAGGGCAAAATTCAAGGTTGTTAACCCTTGGCTCATACTTCAATTTTATGGACTGCTATAAAATTTAATTCTGGATATTGTAGAGTCCCCTAAGCTATTTTTTGTGAAGTCTTCCTTCCTCAGTGACACTTTCCTTTTGCAATTTGCATGATACTAATCCTCTGACACCTTTCCAAACTCTTCAACCGGAAGGGGAGGAAAAAATGACTGTAACAAATGGTCTCAGAGGAACCTAAAGTGCTCTGTGAAGGATGGCTAAGTAAGACCCCAGCCTACAAAGATTACTTATGTGGGGAGTAGACCATTGACTTCAATGAGACTTGTCTCTTGAGTGATACTTAGCTGAGATGGCTGTTCAGCCACATCAGCACAAATTTAAGTTTAAGGGTACCCCTTTCTGCTCTGAGGAGAGCTCGCACACAAACTTGGAGGTGAAGGGATGCTAAAGCCTTTGCTGGCAGACGCTTATTGCTGCAGGAGCTTATCACTGCCAGTGGTGTCCCAGCCTTCACACTCCCTGTTTCAGTGCGACCAAAGCGCAGTTCAGAGGGAGTGCAGTGTTTGGGCCTCAGGCAGTGGAATACCCTTCTGCCTCCTACAGTGGACCTGGCCCTCAGGTCTTCCTTGAGTACACAGGGAATTTAATTATACTAGGAACAATGTAAATCCCTTGTGATAAAATTTCAAAGTCTGATTCTGATCCCATTTATTTTGGGTTTATTCTGTGAAAACATCTGTGACATCTGTACTTTATGTGAACTGATGCAAAATATGTCTGCATTAGCCAGAGTAATAAAGATGAGAATCTGGTCTTTTATCTTCTCTCACATGGTAAATTATTCCTTTTTAAAACTATTATTAGTTGCATTCTTATTGGTAGAATGGAATAAATCTCAGTCCTGGGAGCTGCTGAATTTCAGCACTGCTGTGAGTGCGAAGTGCATCTCATTCAGAGAATTACCCACTGGGCTAGCGTTTGCAGTGCCTGTGAACTTTCTTATATGCTTTCCAGCAGAGAAGTTCTTCTGTACAAAACAGTTTGATTTTTTTCCCCACTGGGTCAGACTCATTTAAAATCTCGAGTTCACAAACAGGTTTTACGAAGGGGTCATTTCTTCAAATGGAATGTCTTTTTTTGTCTCTTAACATTGCTATCCATTGACTTCCCTTCTTGATGTCATGGATACGAAGCTTCAAAAAATAAACTTTTAAAGGAGAAGCTGTCATAGCTGTCCTCTCCCCCAGGGGGTCAGACTGTCTTGCTATGTAACAGGGCCGAAAAAAGTGGCATGAAGGGCAAGATTCATCACGGTGCTTCCTCATGGAGTCTAAACCAGAAGCTGTGGTTGGACACAGCACAGAAGTGGGGCTACTGAATCGCTTCAGGCCATTACCATCATCTTCTAGATAGTAAGCGCAGTGGTAGGACCCTGGGTTCTCTCTGCTTCACTCCAGAGCTCACAGCTCGTTTCTCTTCCTGATGGAGAGTTCATGCCTGGGCCACCATGGACCCCTGTAGTACCAAGAGGCACAACCATCCTGTTTGCACCCCATTCCCACTCCTTCTCTGCCTTTCTCCTAAACCTGAGTTGCTGTCATCTCTGTCTGCAGAAGCTCTGAAATGTCAGTAGAGATCTAACCATTTGTTTGATCCCCCACCGTGCTTGATTTTCACTGGGAGACAGAGATTGCTCTGCAATTTTGTGCCTTTTGTGCGTATGCCTTAGCGTGGGCTAGGCTAGGGATTCAGCGGTATCTATGTGCTGACACACACGCAGTAGAGGCAGCTGGGTGCCCAGTACCGCTCCCACTCAAGTTAATAGCTAGCACTTAAGAAATGCTATTCATGAAGACGTATCCCCAGCACCAGTAACAACCTTTTTCCTTCTCGAGTTGATGAGTTCTGTGCACTCGGCGTCAGGGGTGACTTCAATGTCATTAGAGCACACAGCAACAATTATGCAGGATGATGTAGCATGTGACACTGCACTGGGACTTTCCACCACAGAGACACCAAGCAGAGGTAACATAATGTTTTTTATTAATATTCTCTCTATTTCACAGTGTAAAGCTGAAAATAACTTGTCACAACTATACATGCTCATGTGCCTTTGTAACCAAAGCAACAGCTATTGATGCACGCTTCTCTTGCTAACTACTCCTCTGCCCCAGAACACGCTAGCATTGCCTCACAACCATGAGCAAAATTTTCTGAGGAGGAAGGGAATAGATGGTGAACAGGACCCTTTGTTTTTTTACTTCTGTGAAGAAAGATTTTTAGATTAGATGTGTCACCCTCTGCTTTGATCAGTGGGTCATGTATATAATCTTCTGGTGTGTCATCGACTACTTCTGTTTCTTCTTTTCATGATTCTTTTAAGTGCTGGAAAAGGCTTTTCCTCCTCACTGTCCTCTTCTTCTTTCATGGCTTCAAAACATTGTACAGACCACTCGAATCCTTCAGCTGACATCTTTACTGCAAAAAATTCAGGCCCTTAATTCACATCTGCCAAGCTCTTTATTATTTATCCTACTTCTAAATCACTGGGTTTTCCCCTCCTGATCTATTTCTCATGGTTAAAGCAGTCTTTATCTTGTATCTCCTTTGGTTTTCTTCTCCTGATTTTGGTTTTATACTTTCCTTTGAACTTCTGCTATCCCTGACATCAGCTGCCAGGTGTCCTCTTTCTTCAAAACTCATCTTAAACATCCTCACATCGCTCCCCTCCTCATTACTAACTTTTACATATACCTTCTTCTTCAGCAGTGATCTGTTCCATGTGACTGTGTACCTCCTCTTAGGCACACTACAAGGTTTGTGCTGACAGGTTTTTAAAGCCAGATGGGTTTATAGTGAGGAATTATCTGACTTCCTGCATAAAAACACAACAGAATTGCACTCTTACCTTCCTGCATTGGTGCCAAAAGAGGAAAGCAGAGACTGATTTTGAGAAAGTTAACCAATCCCCATTTAAACAGTTTAATAATAAAATATTTACTATAACCCATCTAACAGATGATTTGCTGCATGGTTGTCCCCTGTTTCTCCCCCACTTTACAAACTGGAATCTTGGCCAGTCCAAACTTTATATTATGCATTCATCTCTGAAAGCTTAAAGATCCTTTAGCACTTGTTATCCTCTCCCTGTATATGTACCTATGGATCATGATCAAGGCAACTTTAAATATTCTTTTTGATTAGCTTTTTGATTAGCTTTCTTTGATTATCCCCTTTAAAGTAAATCATCTATTTCTGGATCTTCTGTACAGTGATCTGCAATACCTAATGCCCTGTGTTGGTTTTGAATATTAATACCCACCTTCCGTTCCACTCTGAGATAAAGGTATAATGCTGATGAGAGATGAAAAAGTAATTTGCAATGGATTATATCATTCAGTAAGTTGGGCCTTTTTCTTTGTTCAAATATTTTATTCTGTGGATTGAAAATTACAAGTTAACATATAATCAAATGGATGCCTTCTTTTTCGTAACCCACTACGGAATATGCATTGGATGATTTGTGTATTGGCCATTAGATTAAAGATAGGCGAGTTAAATAGAGTTCATCACAATAAATAATACCGTGAAAGTTATTAAATGTATTATGGTAGATATTTTCAAAGTGGTAGCAGCAAGACAAAGTTTAAACTAACTTATTACTATAATCAGGTAAGCTTGCTAGCATTTGTCATCAGCAATGTGATTTCTCAGCTGGCGACAGCAAAACAAACAATGAACTTGAGATATTTCATCCCACAGTAAGAGTGCCTCTCCAAACAGCTCAGTTTTACTCACACCTTTGTAAATTATTTCCACTAGCTAAAAACTGTGCTCTATAAGCTGGGTATTTCATTCCACAAGTAAAAACATAGCGCATCCATACTACAATGTCAACAATGCCAACGTTATCAAACAGGAACTTTGCAAATATCTTGAAAGTAGCAGCCTGAGTTCACCAATATCTGCCGGCATGGACATCTTTGTATAAAGTGCCTTTGTTACCTAATTTTAAGCATCTCAGTCTTAACTCATTAGCACAGTACAAATGTATTTGCTTTTATTATTTTATTGTGAAAACCATGTGGCCTATTTGATACTAAAGTTTCTGCTCATTATGTGCTTATATCCAAAGTCAATCCCATCTAGCCAAAGTCTTACACTAAATGCCATTGCAGCAGAAACGCATACGTTGCAGAAACTAACAGAACCCCAGGAAGGCATTTCAAAGCTTGTAGGTTCATATCTGTATGCTTCCGTAACCATCTGTACTAAAAGCCTTAATTCCATAACGTAGCTAATGTGTATTTGCTACAGCTCAAATGGAGACCTTTAATTTGCATTGGAGTAAACTGGGCTTTTAGCTTTAGTTCCAGTTCAACCCCAGTGTTTTGGCCAAGACTGCAGCCATCACAGAGCTGCTCTTGGCACGTTGAAAACACTGGCTCTGACTGCTGCGTGTGGAGCTCACAAACTTGTGTTTCTGAGAATATTTCTGTCAGCTAAACTCAACATCACAGAGAAAGCTTCCAGTAGCACATGCATTGGCTGACACAGAGGTTTGGATATTCAGACATTTGTTTTGCTCTCTCGTTGCTGTTATGAACATCAGGTGCTTCCATTTCAAAAATCTGGGCTGTTGCAAGCACAGAGAAATACACATATCACACAACAAAGCAAATGATAACCCAGCCCTGCAAGGTGGCTGAACACCTAGTGTGCAGCGATGAGTGCTGTCAACTCCTTTAGAGCTCAGCTTTATCTCACACCCTGTGGGGTGACGAGCCAAGGCAAGAAAGTTAGAAGGAAAAAGCTCTCGGCAGCCAAAACTTCCTCTACAGTCTCAGCCAGGGATGAGGCCCATCAGCAGTCCTGCATGCTCATGCTTGACCCGTGTCCTGCTATGGAGCGTGAGGTTTCCAAGCTGGCAACGGCAGGGATGTTTTGCAATCCTCCTAATGGAATGACTGATAGGAGCTGACAGGCAGCCTCTCAGGGCAGCCTGGCCATCATATCACTGAGAAAATGTATTTCTCATTAATTCTTGAGGCTATTTTAGCAGATCATGCTGTGCCACACTTCACTGCAGAAAAGTCCCTTCTTTAATCAAATCTGGGGGAATATCCCATTGAGGTCAATGACTGTTGTGTGTACAGGCAGAAGTAAGTGTCTAATATGCGTAAGCCTATATTGTCTCAGAGGTCTGTGGAGATTGTTTCTGCTTTAAGAATTAATTTTGAATTTTCTTGTGTCAGAAAAGAGGTAACATTTCTCTTATCCCTCTTCATAAAAACCAATAGGCAATCCTCCCTCTTCTGTATCTATGGCCATTTTGAAGGACACTTGCCTTGAAGCACTCAGCTTTTAATTTTCTGGTGGAAAATTGGGATGTAATGCTTTTCCTTCATCCTACACATTAGAACGAAAAGATTTTGGCCCATAAGCAGGGAGATCAGTTCATTCTTAAGACAATGCACTGATATCTAGATTATCTCAGCACGGCTTCTGACCAGTGCATGGATTTCTTGTGTTCTCATTGCCTCATGGCTATTTAATTATTAACATTTTTTCAGTGTAGAATGGGCCTCTTCCTATGTATGCCATTTCAGGGACTCAGACCAGTCTGGTTTTGGAATGCACTGTTTATAAGACATAATTCTCAGCTGCAAAAAATCAGCTTCATTCTGCTCTCAGGTACACTAATAAAAGTATGGAGTAATTGAAAACTGGATTGAGAAGGCAAATAAAATAACATAACAGAGAGTTGCTATCATGTTGATACTGATTTGGGAGCTTCTTATTGCTCTTGTTATTGCTGGTACTTCCATTCCAGAAACAATTCTACATGTACAGAACTAAGGAATTAACATTTTTCTTGTGTTCTTTCTCCTTTAATAATATCTACCTCCATGTGTTTTCTACCTACTTTATTTTTCTGGTACCAGATCATTCATAGTACAATAACTGTTGTTTGTATCGTACTTATATTTACATGCTATGAGAAGTTATTAGTTTAAACGTCACAATTATTAAAACAGATGGATTAATTGCTCTAATTTCAGGAAAGATGGATTTATTTAATACTAGCTTAATATAACAGGCAACACATACCTTGCTGTAGCTGTTGAAATCCCAAAATGAAACAAAATACCAACCCAATTAGGATTTTAATTGTTAACAGAGGCCCATAAATCATGTCTCAAAGATGCTCAACATGAACAACCTGGCCAGCAAAGCTCCAGACCATTTTAAATACCTACAGGGTAGCTCAAAAGTAATGTGTATATTTCACAAGTAGAATTTTCAATTCATTCTGGCTTTTACTGGGTTGCAAAGCAGAGCTTTAAGATTTACAAAAGAAACCTGAGAAATCAGCGTAAAAAAAATATTTTGTGCAGTTCTCAGGCCCTTACTGTTCCCTTGAGTTGCAAAGGTCCTTAAGAAGTTACACATTCATTATCCTCTTCCCTTTTTTTGTATACCATCTTCTTTCTTTAGGGAGGTGAAACTACAGGCAGGAATTTGCGCCATTCCCAAGATTGCTACTGGTTATGTGGCCTTCCATTTGCACATCTGCTCTTGAAGAACTACAGAGACATCACACAAAAATACATATAGTCACTTTTCAGAAACACCTCTACGTACAGTCAGCTTGTCTTCTACTAAATTAGCAGCCATTCAGCCACACAAAGTAGTTTGCTATTGCAATGACTTGGGCATGATTTCTCACTGCCCCTTTGAACAGTGCTGTCCATTTTACAGGCTAACCACATCAGTCACCGTCTTTGGCTGGCTGGTTCATCTCTTCACATTTAAGTCAAGTTCCCAAAAGATGTTGAGCTCAGTGCTAGGAAGGACCGACATCTCCTTCAGTTAGTTTCTGCATTTTAGTTTCCTTTTGTTTTTTTGGTTTTGGGGTTTTTTTTTTTCCTTTTTGGGCTAAAAGTCCTGAAAAACCCCTACAGCAAGTATCCCCTTTCTTCCAGAAGTATTTCCTTACCAGGGTCACTCCCTGTCTCTCAAGCACTTGCCTGAACCCCATGGTTTAAGCCTAACTGCCAACTAAGTACCACACAGCTGCTGGCTTACTCCCTGCCCCAGAGGTATGGGGAGGAGATATAGGAAAAAGGTAAAACTTATGGGTTAAGATAAGAAAAAAATAATAAATAAATTGAAATAAAATATAATAAATAAATAAATAATAATAATTGTAATTAGAAAGACAGAGAGAAATAAAATCCAAAAGGGAAAAATACCCCAAGTATGCACAATATAGTTGTTTACTCACCATCCACTGACCGATGCCCAACCTGTCCCCAAGCAGTGAAAGGCAGGCCCTGGTCAACATCCCCCAGCTTATATACTCAGCATGACATTCTAAGGTATGGAATACCCTAAAAACCCTTTGGCTAGTTCAGGTCAGCTGTCCCGGCCATGTCCCCTCCCAGTTTCTCATGGCCCTCCAGCCCTCTTACTGTCAGGGCCTGAGAAACTAAAAAGTCCTTGACTTAGTGTAAACATTGCTTAGCAACAGTTACAAATATCAGTGTGTTACCAACATTATTCTCATACTAAATTCAAAATACAGCATCGTACCAGCTACTGCAATGAAATTTAACGCCACCCCAGCCAAAACCAGGACAATGAACCGCCAGATGGATGCAGCATCCAGGCGCTGGCCAGCGGGTTCTGACTACATTCATGTACAGCACTCGGCGATGCTCAGCCTTTAGCTCTGCCTGTCTGAGTTAAGATGCCTGTCTGAGCCCAGGCTACCAAAGCTGCTCAGCTGAGCACAGTTTATAATCCCCTTTCACATAAAAATAACCCCGCTGTTTAAACCGTGACCCATTCCTGACATAGCAGGAGCCATGTGGAGCTGACCCAGCACCTGCTGAGGACTTGTGATGGAGAAAGGCTTCTCCCAGCACTGGAAAGGCCGTCCTGCTGCTCAGAGCAGTCACAGTGAATTGCCTTATTGGAATTAGGGTATTTCTCACCACGAAATCTCTCGTATCTTTAAGAAAGGGGCAATATTAACAAAACTGGTTAAAAGCTGTGGGTTTGGCCAATAGCTTCACGTAGAGAACTGGCCTGTTCATGGGGGTGGTTCTTTGATGTTTGCACCCACTACCCCACTGCCCCATTGCAGATTTATGTCTGCCTCCGTCACCACGCCAGGGAAGCGTGTCTGCACTGCAGCTAGCTGGGTGCGAGAGCCTGCCAGCATGGCACGGCACTCACGCTGCCTGTCCATGGGAGCTCAGCTCACTCTGCTGGACCGGCTCTGCTCACATCACGGCATCTCGGGGAGCCGCAAGGTCCCAGCTGGGGCAGGGGTAGGTGGCCCAGGCCAGGAGCCACCTCTGCAGGGATGCTTGGAGCTAGAGCTCCTGCCTGTACAGATACACACGGTAGCTACCGATGGCAACAAACCGTAACCCAAGCAGGAGCAGGGGCTCACCTTGTCAATGCTGTGGATCAGCCTTGCAAAGCAAATACAGCCTCTGTGTCATTGGTCTCAGGGTTGCTCCACTGCAGCAGAGAAACACTGAAATCCTTCACATTTACCCCTGTGCTGAGATGAAAGGGGAGGATCCTCAGCTGGTAGCATGTGGTAGAAGAGCTGAGGACTCCTGTGGCACCCTGTGCACCTGAGTTTGTAAGAGCAGAGCAGGGGCTGGTGTGCAGAGAGCTTCCCAGGACCAGAGTGGCATCCCCACATTTCTGCTCAGTTTTCCCACCTGCCACCACCATGAACAGGGAGTTTCAGAGCAGCCTCCAGCCTTTCCCATAGTCTATGTATTCCAGGGTTTTTCTTTAATGAATAGTGATCTCTTTGGAAGAATATAAAGCATGGATTTCTTTTCTTCCAAAACATAAAGAGACACTTACTAGAGTATCAATCAGATCTTGAAGCCTAAGGTAACCTATTTGCAATACCTCTGCCTTTCAGAAGTCAGCAGAATACAGAGATCTATCGCTGTGGCACTCTGCAAATCCGCTTTCAAAATACACTGCATACAAAATAACTCACAGAGACTTAAATACGTTAATAACTTAAGAACCTAAATAAGCTGATATTTGATGTGACCTACATTAATGGGGAGGCATTACATGGCAGATAAGCAGAAAGTTCTCATCTATTGTATAATACACGATTTATTCTTACCATAAACATATTGAGAAAAGGATATGCTCTGGCATTCTGTCTACTTATTTTTCCAGCAGAAAAAAAAAATATATAAAAATGATGTAAGAAGATCATGCTGTTGAGAAGATATTCATATCACAACAGCAACAGACTTAGTGGCAGGGCTGCCAGATACTTCTTTAAGGTTGCAAATATATAGAGAAAAGCGCATAGGTTGCACTGCAGTGTGCCCATAATTCTAACTACCAGCCTGAGTGGAAGCAGTTCATAGAAGAGGCTAATGGCTTTACCCTGACTGATATCATTGCATTAATAAAAATCATCAATAAAAGCATCAATTCCTGCTGTACTGTAAATGAGACAGTGGCTGAGTATGCACTGCAGCTGCAAGATAAGGCACTAGAAAGATATCTAAATTTTTGGCTAATTCTAGATGTCAAGATAATTGGATTTTCCAAATTAAACCTTTCTGTAGTTAAAGAGGATTAAGGTTAGGGACTGTAGCAGGGAAAGCTGCTGTCACTGTTATGAAGAATTTTTTGCCACAGTGTCATTTTTCTTCTTCTATGTCTGCTCTAAGCAGGCAAAATGGCAAGATCTTCATAAAAATATTGAAGTAGCTCTATCATTTGCTATCAAAAGTTGGCATGGGAAGGCTTTGTTTCTTAGGCATCTACCTATCCGTTTTATGAGCTCTTAACAGAATTTTAGTGGGTGTTGAAGGGACAATATAAGATTGTTTAGGCTAAAGTTTAAGTTTTACTAAAAGGTCCATGAAATGTAACATTACTAGGATAGAATGCAAGGATATTGCAGAGCTGAGCTGCTCAGGGGAATATGTGGTCTTGGGTCAAATACAAGTTCAAACACTTGATCAAAACAAAGTTTGTTGTTTAGGAACCTCTTTTGGCTTTTGAATTGTCATGATAGCAATGTATGTCCCTCAGATTTTGTGAACACTTGCGTTTCTTGGAGGAATTAATTGGTATTTCAATAGAAGTGCTGACAATATAAATACTCCTTGAGACATTTTGTCTCCAGATGGTTTCTCTGCAGACTTTCTCCGATTCCCCACACTTCCAAAACAGGCATATAAACCTCCTGACATAGCAGAGCATGAGTCAGTCCCATAACTTCAAAAAGAAATCTTCCCTATCATCAGACTACTTTGCACCCTCTTCTTGAGCAAGTTCTTGCATCTTTGCTAAAGCAATAGATTTTGTCTGCTGCTGAGGTAAACCACCAAATTCAGCAGACTCATGTCAATCATAGTGTTTACATTATTGTGATTTGCTAGAGGAGCACTTTCTCATGGTTTAAACTCCTCTCAAGGACTCCATTTTTCTAACTCTGCTTGAATTGAAGGCTGGAGTGTAGCACCATGTGCTGAGATATTGCTGCAGGGCTCACTTGCAAGATATGCAAAAAAAAAAAAAAAAATCATCTTTCTTTATCATCTTTATCAGTTTAGCAGCTACCCCCATACTCATGAAAAAGCCTGACACTTCTTCCATGCCCAGGCCAGAACAGCAACACCCTCCCCGATGTATCTATGAGGACATTGCAGAAAGTACCCTTCAGATGCAGACACCGAAACACATGCAGATTGGAAAAAACAGTTGTCCTGCCCTCTCTGCAAGGACTCTCCTGCGAGTCTCTTGGAGCCATTACAATCCTCTCCACGGTGTGACTGTATCTTGAGTAGCTGCACAGTGTACAGCATGACAGATGATGTTCTGTAGGCATCCCTGTTTCCTGGACACGTTGCCAGATATTCATCCATGGGTATGGACTTCAGTGCATAAAGTCTTAAGCAGAAAGATCCTTAGGGATGGTATCGTATAAAGTTTTCTCCTCCAAAGTTTTTATGGGCTGAAGTTTTATATCCTTAAAGACTTTACCTCATAAAAATCCAAGAGGATAATAAAACAAATAGCATCTATGTCCAGGGTCAGTAGCTTGGGGAAAAAAAATGCTCTTGGGTAATAAGAATACCTTCAGTAGCACTACTGACCAGGAACTATGGCTCTGTTCTTTTCTCCATTGGCTGACATTTTACCGTTATGGCCCTCTGAGCCAGTCGCTATTTGCATGCTGTGCAGAACAGCCATGGGGACATGGCTGTTATTATATTATAGGTGTGACTTTGAACTGTTCTTGAGGATGATAAAGCCAAAAGTGAACTTTGCAGGCAGGATACAGAGCTCGTCTGGTCCAGCTGCTCAGTTTCATCTCACTGCCTCGCTCCATGTATTTTAAACCTGAAGTGTACAGATACACCCAAAAACATGTTACATGCTCATATTAACCCAGATTAGGAAATGGCTGCCAAACTATAGAAAGTAAGCAGAACACCCAACCTCTCACACAAAATAAGGCTGACCTAATTCTGTGGCTACATTTACACATGAAATTCAGTAAAACTTGAACAAGTAGGCCTTTGCTCTTTTAAAAATGTACCTTGGAAAGCTAGATCGGTACCATTGTTTTGCTACTGATCCTCTAAGGGCCCTGAACGACAAGATAATTAAAGTCCATAGAAATATGAAATCCCAAAATCACTTTGCTACAAATCAGTGCAGGCTAGTAAGTATTCCCATAGGGAGGAACAGGCACGTATCCATTCATGGGCCCCTGAGCTCCTGGCAGGAGGACACACTCGCTATTTTCTGGTCTGATACCTCTAGATCTGTGGCATTAACCACAGATAACACAGCTGTGCCCATGGAGAGCTGGAACTCCTCCTCACTGGGGAGGGAATGTTATTACTGCCCCAGGTGGTCATGATACTATCGCACACATTTGAAGCTTGTTAATTTTCCAGGGCTAAATACTGGCCACTCCAGACTGCTTCCATTCCAGTAAACGAAGGATAATGGGCTGACTAGACATAGTAATCCAAAATACAAATGAATCCCCAGTGATACCCTTGACACCCAGGTCGAGCGTTCAGTGTAAGAGCATTTGGGGTGCACATACAGCAGCCTACCCCAATCTTTGCTCAAAACTATTCTAGCATTTCTATGGTATTTCTTCACACCCCACACCAATAAAAAGGATGGAAATAAACTGACATAAGACTATATCAGAGGACCTGTTGTCAAAAGCTGTTAAAGAGAAGGACCTAGATACCTGACTAATTGGCACTCTCAGCCTTCCATTCTAGGTTGGTGGGAGCAGTCATCAGCTAAACAAATGACTCATGGAGGCACACTATGTCTTGGATAATTTTACATAGGTGGAGGATAAACTGCGGAACAAAACTGAGGACTTGTCAATAAAACACCAGGCTAGTCCCATAATGATATCTTCTGTGAATCATTTCAGTGTACAAGATGATCTGGGAGATTCATACACCCGGTTAAAAAAATATATCTTTTCCTCTCATGCTTTTCCAACCAACTCTATTAACTTGGTGTTAGTATTGTCGCTATTAAACGTGCTTACGCTTCTGCCAAGATAGATTAATGAAGCCTTGCAGTTCCCCCAGTTTCCAAAAAGAACTGCCCACGTCAAGACAACAAAATCTTTGTGGGCAACAGTAGCAGCCCGAGCAGTGCTGAACGTGATCTTCCACAGATCCCAACCCAGGAGGAACTGCAGCTCAGCCTCCCCCACGCTGATCGATAAGAGTACTGAGCGAGGCTGTTTCCAGGCTGGTAGCTGCTCCTGGCAGCTCCAGCACCAGTTCATTGGGGTCCACTGAGTGTGAAATCCACCTCTCAACATCAGACCAGCACAATGCGTCATTTGAGTCATTTTTAAGGGATGACAAGGTTCATAAGCTTTGTGTTGCCCTCTGCACAGGAGTGAATTTCATTCTTAATGTAAATGGTGTTTAAATGCAATATTTTAAGACTAATATTCCATACAGGAACAGTGTCTGATTCATGCCAACCCAAGGGGTAATATGAATGCTTAGTATTGTTTAACCAGCTCCCAAGGACTGAATAAAACCCTCAGATGAAAGATGTGACCTTCAGAGAGCATGGAACCACTTTTTCTTTTCATCTAAAAGATAATTTATCTAATACTTTTCTCCTCATTGAAGACATAGGCTTGCTGCACTGAAAACTGTTTACAAATGTTCTTTCTCCATTAAATTGATTTTCTGAGTATAGATAGGCAGTGTTTTCTGGAACTAATTTAAATTCCCCTCTAATTAATATTCAAGACCAAAATATGTTATCTTTGCATGACTGTGCAATTATTAAAGGGAAAATATCATCTGTGAAAGTAATTATTTTTTTTTTTTTAACTAGCCATTAACCAACATGAAATGTATAATTTCTTTGCCTTTTTTTAGGCTATGTTTGAGGAAGCCATCAGTGAAGTATCATTTTCAGTTATGTATACACCATTTGTGACAGAAGTCAAGGCTGACAAAATAAGCAAGATAAAGGACATGTTTGCTAAAGAGCGCCCTGATTACGCGGAGCACATATATGCAGGTAACAGCAGATTTCACATGCTCTTAAGAACTGTATACTGTTTGTGCATGTGTGGAGTTGGCTGAAAAAGAGTCTGAGCGCTCCAGACATTTCTGCACTTCTGGCAATGGAAATGAACTTCTGAGATTTGCTCTATGATTGTACATGATTTAGGTAATCAAATCAATGCTTAGGCAAAGTACAGACTTTATGCTGCAAATTCCCATAAAGTTGATTTTTATCCATGCAGCCCCATGCTTCCATTGTTGAATTTCATTATTGCAACTAATCTTTTCTTCAGAGGTAGATTTGCAGTGTATCTCAGTGACAGTGAGGCTCAAGTTCATTCCCATCTCCGTGGATTTCCGTCGGTCACCAATGGCCAACCCTGCAGCAGAGCTTTCGCTTTCCAAAAGTATCCTCCCTCCTACAAGCACTAATGGACTGACCGCCACCTTTGAGAGCATCTCGGCTGCAGGGATGGGCATAGCCACATCTCCTTCAGCCTGTTGAAGGCAAGTAGGATGCAGAGTGAACAAGGGCTTTTTGCAGGGCTTGTTGTCATCTCCTGGCAGAGTGAACTCAAATAGCATCTCCTGAAGTAAACAGATGCTTAAATTCTGGTGACCACAGCCTTATTTCAAGAGGAATGGCTATTTTAGTGCCAAGTGCTCCACTGCTAATAAAAAAACCCTTTCCTTTTGGTATAATTAATTATAGCTCATGAGTTGGAAACGTGACGTTCCTGTACAATTCTATACATTTTGCAGAGAAACATACTCTAGTTCATATATTACAGTATATCATTTAGTACCTGCTGCTTCAGTATCTGTCAGTGAATCAAGGTGAGTAATGTAGATGAGCTGAAATAATTAGTAGGAAATAATTAGAAGTACCTCCTTAAGGACATTTCTTGCAGCACCACAGTATGTATATGAATACCTTACAATCTGCTGGAGTAACAGTTAGACTTGACAATCTTAAAAGTCTTTTCCAATCTAAACAATTCTATGGTTCTATGACATTTTGGCAAAAGAGAGGCAGGAGGATAAAAGGCATTTCTTATTAGCATTAACCTGGTGACTCGGAACATAGCTGACCCTGATAACACTTGCCTTTGAGTTGGTGATTGAGAAACGTAAAGGGAAAAGTACATTTTTCAGGTCAAATTCTGGGAAGCCCCTGTCTTCGTCAGACAAACTAGGTATGTTTTAGACACCTCTCACTGCTGCTTCCAGCAGGGTCATCGAAAAGGCTGATGTGCTTCCCGCACCCTGCCAGAGTTACACCCAGGTCAGACGAATTAGTCCTTGCAGCATTGCTGAGCCCCAGTGCTCAGCAGGCAAAATAAGGCTCCCAAAAGGATACACATTGCATCTTTGGGGAAGAAAAGAAAATCCAGTTGAAACACACAAATAGGAATTAGGAAACCAAGCGTTTACCACAAACCAACGTGAATATTTAACACAAGTAAACTTGTCTTGTTTGGGTTTGTTTCACTTTAAGAAACCAGCGTGAAACTAGACTGTGCTGTGCAAGCTGCAGACCACCCATGTACTGGGTTTGTGGCAGGAGCTTTAGGGCGGTTCAAAGAGGGAAAATGAGGACATATCAATCACAGAGGTTGTAAAGTCCCTGTCTACTGTTTACTTGCTTATGTGACTTTGTGGAGAATTTCCTGGAACAAAAGTCTTGGCATTAAAAGGAGTATAAAATAAAACTCCCTGATCCAATTTTAAAAAAGATAACTTCGTATTTCACATAAGCCCCTCAATGTACAGCAAGGGTGAGGTTTTCTGAAACTAAGTTTGTGGTTTGTGTTCATGTATCGCTGGATGACTTTGAAAGAGTCACAAGTCACTTTTTTACTCCTCTCATTAAGGAAAAGGAAGAAGGGGGGGTGGGGTGGGGGTGGTAAAAGATGCCAGTCCTACACTTTAGTCAATTATAAAACAGACTGAATAAAGCCAGTTCTGCCTTCAAATGTGTTTGTTTACAAAAACCTATTGATTAAAAGAATTGCTTCAATTTTAAACAAGTTTTTCTGAGTGCACATCCGGGGATTGCTGACGTTTCTAAGAATTAAATGGGATGGATAGCCAGGAAAAAAACAAACAGTATCAGGGTTTTGAGAACGCAGTGGTGTGAGAGATCTCACACAGCTGGGACCTCTCCCAGCCTCCCTCCATCCTGTGCTGGAGACCCTCTCAGACAGAGCAGGCGCAGCTCTTTTTGCTAGACTTGATACTGGGGGAACTCACAGTACTGTTAGGTGAAGCCAACCAAAGCAGTAGGGGTTACTCAACTTACCTATTGGGATCTGACCTAAAATCACACTGCTCACCAAAAAAACATCACAAGCAACAAGTTTAGCTCATTGTTGGTGCAGTACCACTGAGCATTCAACCTGCAGGTCTGTATCTTACATAGGAGAAATTAAAACTATGAGCAGAGCCCATTTTAACACTGGGTGTGAAATACCAGACGTCTCACGAACATGTTATTTTAAATAACCTTCCTATTCTGTAACAATCATCTGCCCAATTTTAGTCCAAGTTCTGCTGGAGTGTAAGGACTGAATTGATTTCCAAGTTTCCCTTACTGCCAAGGAAAAGGAACAGCTACACATTTACATCCAAGTGTACAATGCAGTTTGTTGCAAAATTGAGAATCCATCACAAGCAGAATATGCTGCAAGGGAATATCAGGTCCACTCGTTTTGATTTATGTAGGGGTAAGTCCGGGGAGCTCTGAGTGGGGTTCTCCATTTGTCACTGTGACCGTGCAGCCTGGCATCTTAAAAGCAGGGCTCACTGAAAACAGAGCACTCCTTTGTGAAAAGTGACACTGACATTCAATCTAGGTTTATATTTCGCAGGGGGAAGGGAGGGAGGAAAGGGTTGGTCTGATTCCCTAAGCAAAGGTGATTTATACGATTGCTTTGAGCATCTGTCCTCGCCGAGGTCAGGGCAGACGGACTCAGGTGCTACACAGGTTTTTTTGGCAGCGGCAGTCACAAACTCTGGACAAGCCACAGCACAGGCTGTCACGTGCCAGCTGGGTGGATCAGAAAGGACATGCAGGAAGCCTGAGACTATGGTGGTAGTGATGGTAAAAGCACAAACCTATAGGAAATAAAACCTTACAAATTCAGGGAGCAATAGAACAGCTTCTTTTGCAGTTAAAATATCAGGATGTTACGTTACCCAGGTGTTGAGTTATTAATGCTTTGGCTGATCAGCATTGAAAAGTGCATAAGCAGAAAGAACGTCTTTTATCTTATGCATCAGCAAAATTTAAGCTGTTGATTCAAAAGGGTGCAAAGGTTGGAATTTCAAAACCCAGTTTTGAAATAGCTGGATGGGTTGGTTTTGTCACCTTTGTTTTGGCAAGCTTTCTAGATTACTTTTCACTCCTCCTTAGTCTTCCTTTTTTTTTCCCCTCCAAAAAAGTAACGTCTCTTACAACTGAAAAGACATGTGACAGTGGAAATCATTTTCATTTTCATATTCCAGATCCTCGTGGATTTCACATCCTGCCGCAGACAGCTGGGTGGCCATCTCTGCCTTCCCAGAAGTACTTACTGACTCTGGGCTTTAGAAACAAACATATTGGAAAAATCCTGGAAAGGTGGTCAACAAGAATACTGCCAATCTTTTCAGGTATGTCAACTTGCTTAATAGCTGGGATAGCTCAGGGGTGACCTCTACGATCCTTGCTAAATCGGGGGGGTCAGGGAGTTTCTTGGGATCCATTTCTCTGTGCCGGCAGCCCTGACTGTCCAGACAGCTCTCCTCATCCTCTTCTCTCCTCCTCCAGTTTACCCATCATCCTGCTAGATCCTTTATGGAAAATGTATACAAATAAATACAGTATATGGTTTTGTGATTTCATTCCCTAGACCGGGAAACACCTTTCAGTCCTGTCACAGAAGAAGAAACAGTAAGATATTGGGTTAACACCGGGAAAAAGATTGTGCCAGTAATGGATTTTATAAGAAGCACCAAATTAACTGTGAGTATAAAATTCACTTGCTGGTGTGTAGTGTGTATGGCAGCAGAAGCCTGTGCATGTGTGAATGACGTGTGCTTTTTGGTGGGTAATGCATTCCGCACATGTTCCTCCTGTGTCCGGAAATGCTCAGTGAATTGCATTAGGAACAGAGTTCAAATGGGGTTTAGATACTTTTAAAAATTAGCCCTAACTATTTAACAGTGTACCCAGTTTATATAAAATCACTTTGCATGCAATTTTCTCAAATCTTTATGGCCTATTATATTATAACCCTACTTCACATAACCACCAAAACTACTTGCCATATTTAATACCCATAGTATACTACACATATCACCAGGATCTCCATCAAGAGTTAATAATTGCTACTTGAAGCGTTTCTAGTGTTTTAGATCCTGATCCCTACGTAGTGAAGTATGTGAAATAACCTTCAAATCTGTTACAACCATATTGAAGGTATATTAGTTAATTCTACTCCATACTTTCTGCAATAATGTACACAGCTTTTTAGCACCATGGCTTTTGATTAGTACAAAAGGTCAAAAATCAAATTTGCATGTAGACTAGACTGTTTTAATGCAATTCTTAAATTATTCTCCTGAAAATAAGTAGAAGAAGCCTCTCCTCCCCAGACTGTAAATGCTAATGTTAACGCTTTTTCCCTAGCAATAACAGTTTTTTAGTTTTCTCTGTGTTGAAGGAATCACAACCATTTCCTCATCAGCGGTGTCTTAGCAAATCACAGGATTTATATTCTTAGGTTTTGATACCAGATAGGGCGTTGACAAAAACTGCTACTTAGCAACCCCTAGCAAAAGAAACATTAGCTAGATATTTGGGGAAGCTATATCTCCTTTACTCTCAGAGAGCAGCTGCTGGAACAACAGTAAGTGCTTGAACTCGCATGCTTAGTGGGAGGTAAAGGTACTTCGTGTTTCACCAAGATGGGCACTCGTAAAGCATCTGCATCGGTGTGAGGCAGGTGGAACAGGCTGAGGGCAAACACCCCCAAAGAAACACACAGCTGCTGCTTTCCAGTTCTTTCCCGAAGCCATGTGCTACTGGCTTCAGATGACCAAAAGCCCAGGTTATTGATGTGCAGGCTAATAGAAGTGGCATCTCTGGGAAAGTGAAATATCTGTTACTGCTGTGTGCATTGGACTTTGAACATTTAAGCTAGAAGTATAAACAGACAGTGGGTTGGGTACTGGATACAGAATAAAACCCTGGTCTTTCTGAAAGCTGCAGTAAAGCTCCAATTTAAAAAAAAATAATAACCCCACAATTCTCTATTTGAATAAAACATAGAGCTTTTAGAGGTGAGAATCCTCTACTGCGGTTGTTCAGTCTCTAATGAGTATGAGAAAGAGAAAAAACCCTTGAAACTGGGTATCTTTTGGATTCCCCATAACCACCCTATTCTGTAAATGAATTTGGAGGAACAGGATCACATGGTTCAAGCAGACATACATGGTATCTGGTATCCAGAGTACAAGGAAAAGAAACTCATCACGTAAGAGATAAGAGCAGAGTGGTGTGCTAAGATTGCTCAAGCCAGTCCCCACTAGCTGTATGAATTTACACTGCTCCTACACAGTAATATTTTCTACCAGCTCTAGACCTCACCTCATGCATTTAAATATTTTTGCTGAAACAAAAGAAGGCTCCCAAAAATACAGAGTGAAATCCCAGCACCACTGAAGTCAGCAGCAAACTTGCCTTTTGTTTGAGGAGGTCAGCATAACATCACCATGGTTCAAACAAGGTCAACCCCAGTGCCACCTCCAGCAGCAGCCAAGAATGGGATAGCAGGTTTGAACCACGGTCCTACAGATTTATAATCAGCCATCAAGGGGTCAGTGTGGGAGCTTTAATGGAGGGGAGGAAAGCCCCAAGACAGAAGAAATTATCACTGAGTTTGAACAAACAGCTGCCAAATCCACATCTGTTATGGGTGGAAACATAGTCACTTTTCCCTTCCATTTTCGTAGCGTTGAATGATCCAGGCAAGGCAGAACCTCTGACCCAAAGAGCAAATGACAAAGGCAATTATACCTGATAATACAGATAGGCACAGGGCCAGAACTGCTCTGCTACTGGTGATTAAAATCTTTTTATGGGCCTGACAGATTTGGCCATTTTTGCCTTCCTTGAAAAAAAAATTCATAGAGCTAGAAAAAAAGATTCCATCATATTTCCATCACACACAAACTAAATTAAAAAAATCTGCAAGACAAATTCAGATACAGACACTAGTTTTACAACTTACTTTGAGAAGAGAAACAAATATATTTGGTTTTTAATAGAACAAACTTTCTGCCCTCTACTTCATTTGCAAATGCAAACCTACAATCCAAATTGCAGTCCTAAACAGGTTTTTTTTGACAAAAACGTCTCTGTGCTAAAGCAGAGTTTATTAAGCCATGGCAACACTTAATATAAGTCTATTTTGCCACCTCAGTTTTGCAGCTACACAACCTAGAGTTAATTATATGATTTATACACACACCACTGTTGGTAAGATGTGAAGTTAAAGGTTAAAAAAGCAAAGCATTTTCTATTGCCCCACACACACACGCACTTCATAAAGAACAGCCAGTCCCGTTTCAATCCAGGGGACATTTGTGTACTGTAAAGCAAGAAGCATTTGAGAAAGAATGTCACAGTCTGGTCCCCTCTGGTCCCCATGCAGCATCAACTGCTGCTGCTGGGGAAATGTCATAAACCTCATCTACCCAGAAACACATAGCATATCACAAAGGTTATTTTATTTGCCTTTAAAAAAAATATATATATATATTAGTCAGATGTTCAGCTACTCCTGTCCCAGTCAAGATTACCAGCATTGACAAGTGGTTGTTCTGTCAAGTGATTTCACTGGGCTAATTCCTGCTGCTTTCTCCACACCAAGTTTGCCTTTCTCCTGCTGTAGTCCCCTGTTGATGGCACATGATGGTACTTAACAGGAGAAACAGCGGCCAGAGGGACTTATTAGACTGCTCATATTATAAAGGTGAACAAAACCTACCACATGATTCACAGCATGATACCTACATTTACAGATCTCACTGTTTTGTTGTCTATGTTTTAAGTAGAGGGAAAGTGTTTGCTACATACAGATTTCAGCGCACACACTTTCTGGAGGATACCAAGGGCATTGAAGAAACATTATGATGGATTTTTTTCTGCTTGTTATTTCAATACACTATAAAGGTGCTTGCAAGACATAACTTCATTCAGAGTTTGAGCTGAAAAATAGTGGTAACGACTCCACAGAACTGCTGGGGGGCATTCGACTTTTGCAAAGTGGTGCTCTTAAAGCTGATAGTTAAACATGCCACATGTATTGGATATGATAGATTGTGCTTTAAATCCAGACTGACCAGCCACTTTGCTTTTCCTTGTCTTTAGCTCTCAGCAATTAAACTTTATTTATAAATAGAAGCGGCATAACAGATGACTCCTTTCTTGAGTATAGAGAAAAGCAAAAAATGGGGCTGTCATCCCAAAATTCTCAATACATGAAAGGACACATGATTCACTCCTCTCACATGCTCTCCAGCTCCTTCTTGCAATGAAAGCCTGTCCTAGCTTTGGTCTGGTTGTTAGTGCTGGGTATTTAGCAATAGCAGGTAAACTCCATCCAGAACAGGCTTATCTGCTTTTTCATCCCAAAGTCAGAAGAATGAGGATGTCTCAGAGCCGATCCTCAGGCACTGGGACCTTATTTTTCTCCTAGAACGAAGGTCTTTAAAGATGCCTCTGGGGATAAACACCCTTTCGAGTCTTTTTTTTATTCTTATTATTTTTTAAAGTTTAAATTTAAAGGGAATTCATTCAGCAAAAAGTTTTCTGGGGAATGCTCTCTCCTGGGAGGACCCCTGCCTCAGACAAAACTGCCCATTATGAATAAAGTCCTCAAAAGAAAGTCCATCAATTGCTCTTTTTTACCTTTTTCTTTAAATTCTCCCTGGAATACCAGACAAGAGGGGTGAAGCTCATCCATAAAGTAACATAAAGTAACAGCATCATCATTCAATCATTTATTGTCTTAATATTGCATTAATACTGCATTTCTAACCAGGATGCAACTGCAACTTCATATACTGCATTTGTTGGTTCCTTTGCTACCTGATTTCTCAAATGTGTATCTCTTCTCTTTGTTAAAGGAGCCAACTCTTTTCCACTGAGGTCTCCATTTAAGTTTGCTCTTTACTTAACCTTCACTGTGCCTACCTGAGCTGGTTTCATCTTCATCTGATTGCTTGGCCACTTTATTATGTTTCTTTACTGCAGCTTAGTAGCCCCTTGAATTCTGCTATAGTTCATGTAATTCTCATCATGTGGTTCAGCTCCCCGTGGAATTTTTTCTCCTGCCAGCAGCAGTTATTTACTTTCTCTTTCTGCATTTTTCATTGTCACTGAAACGCCACCTCTGACAATGTTCAACCTCCTCTAATCCCTTCAAGAAAAACCCCCAGTGTCAGTTATTTATTTATTTACTTCCATCCTACTGTAAACTTAAATAGCATTGCCACGTCCACAGAGTGCGTGTTGGCACAGGTGCCCAATTTGTTTCCCATAGCTACATGGCATGCTCTCATATTTTTCTGGAGAGTCAAGCAGAGAAAAACTTGTTTTCTTTTTGCCTTTACTTTCCTAATCATTGGAGAAGCCCCCAACAGACACAGCATGATAAGAAAGGATTTTTACCTGCTTGCTTAGCTGATGACTCAATATATTCATTTCTTAGTGCTTACACAAAAAGGTTTTGGGTGGATTTCAAGAATAGCAGGGAAAAACCTTTTGCTGCAACTAAAATGTTGTGTGACTATTTCATGTTGATAACAGCTCTTTTTCTCTCATTAACTAATTGCTTCTCCTTATATTAATGCACACAGCTCTACCTGGGGACACAGCTATCTGGCTTTCAAACACCGGTGATTAGGTGGAGATGGGGCTTCATTTTCCTCCTTGCTTTAGAGCCATGCTAACTAGAGTGTGTCAGACTACAATTTCACATATCAGAGACCGGAGAAATCTTTTTTCTTGCTGATGTCTCCTACTAATACTAGGTCAGGTGCTTCGAAAAGGACTCTTCAAGTGTAAGAAGGCTGTCCTGATCTCCCTTCTTAGAGGTGGGTCAACAGAAGTTCATGAGAAGGTAGGCCTGGAAGGGCTTTTCTGGCTCCTCAAGTCAAATGACGTGTTATTATACACCTTTGTGTCACCAAATATCTTATTCACAAACTGAGTAAAATCCATCTCAGAACTAGTCAGGCTTTCTGCCTTTTCTGCTCTTGGCGAAACACATCGCAGACCTTTAACCTGAATTATTAGAAGCTTAATTGCCACCCCAGTCTTATTTGTACCTATTTATACACAATGGCCCTTCTGTTATCACTGTCTTTTATCTCTCCTTCCCTTTTCAGTTGTTTGCTCTCTTTGGAATTTAGCCCTGCATTATGTTTATTGAGAAGAGTAATAAGCTCTTGGCATTTTCATTAATAGACTAATCAAACCACACTTCTCTGAAAAGAGATATCTCCTAGCGTGCTGGCTTCTCTGCTCCATGATGCTTGGGTCTAAATTAACCTCTCCAAACACAGCTGACTGGAGCTATCTGCAATACTCCAGAGAACTGCTGACCAGAGCTTCTTTTCCCTGTGCAGTGCCTTATTCTCTCCTTCAGCTAATGGAAATACCAGTTCATTGGCTCAGCTCTTTCTTTTCCAATTTCTTTCAGATCTGGAGCTCCCAGGTTACAGCTGCATTCCTGCCACTGGTCTCCAGCGCATGGTCTTTTGTTTCATACTATTTTACAATTATTTTAGGTATCATACTAAAAGGGGTGAAATTAACTATACCAGGATTATCCATATTTGTCTACAGTTTAAACTAAGCTTTTTTCCATTATTATTCTTGTAAGATGTATAGAAAGCAAGAATAATACTGTTATTAAATTTTTAGACTTGATACAGGAACTATATTGACAGTCATTTTGATAACACTCGAGACTTGCCTAGTGCAAATTTCTGCAAAACCAGCATCAAGATTCTTTGCCAAGCTAAGTTAATTTGAAAAATGGGATGCCATTTATTGAAAAATTAATGTCATTCAGAACTTCCCTCTCACCCTCTTCAATATGTGATTGGACCTAGAATCGCCTACCTGGAAGCGTGTGTAAATGGCAGCATCAGCATGCCACCATATGTAACAGCCAGAACAAAGGTCTGCTAAAAATACTGGAAGTGGTTTTGAAAATTTATGCCAGTTCTTGGAATTTCAGGCACTTAAATACATTCAAACCCCTGATTAGATGAATGGAAATTTCACTCTGAAGGGCTGAGCACTCAGATACGCAATGGCTACATCTCGTCGGGAATCTAGGCCAAATTGCTTTTGAAAATCTCAGTAGGGTGCTTATTTGCATTTTTGGCATCAGAATACTTTTGAAAATATGGTGGTAAGGCTGCCATCCATCAAACACTTCAGCAGGTGCTGAGATTTTATGCAAGCACTTGGCTGAGTTTCCATATTCACACACTTAAAATTTACCAAGTGCCTAGCTTCCTGGAAGATCAGAGACCACCTCTGCAGGTTTTAGTCCCTCAAGGTTATATATTTGAAAACTATGGATTTGCCTAGTCTGCAAACAAACCGTAAGCTGACACGCCGCACGGTTTCCTCAACCTCTTCACTGAAACTTTAAGAGCGATCCATAAAAGTAAGGTAATATTTAACAGAGAAGATTATGGAAAAGCCATTCCCAAATGAGAAAACTGCATTCATGTTTGTTATCTGCTGTCTCCCCTTCGCATGTATTATGACCACATATTTATTTTTTCTAGTACTATGAGAGATATTGTGGCAAGGAAGTTGTTGGGTTTTCCCCTCTATTAAAGACTGTCAGCAGCATTATCGTAAAGGTACTGGATGCCATATTGCTTATAGCATTACCAGCACAAATACATATGATGATAAGCCTCAAGGCACAGGACTCAAAGGATGAGCGTGTTTTCTGAGACTCTCCTCTAACCTACTTGCTTTTGCTGCGAAAACAGGACGATCTCTGCCCGTGTTCACGTGGGATAGAGAAGTTGCATTACGCCAGCCTCCTCGGCCGTTTGCACAGAGACAAGGAACAGCACCAAGTGATTAATCAAGCAATGGCTGAGCTAGCAACCGTTCCCTACCTGCAGGACATCAGTCAGCAGGATACCGAACTGGTAAGTATTCATTTCTAATACTTGTTTTGGCCTTTAGAGGCAGTAAGCCAGGGAGGGAAGGGCTGGGGCAGAGCGCTGCGTTGCATGACTCTGGAAGTCATTTTTTGAATGTGCAGACCCAAAGTAGTTTTAAAATCCTACTGCAGTGCCTTGTCAGAGGAGGTGCTAATCACCTGCAAAGATGACTTTTATAGAAACAGCATGACTCATCTGTAGGCATATTTTTAAAACCTCTTCTTTTCCCCCAAACCTCCCCAAATCAGTCTGGGAAAATGATTGCAATTATTCAGATTGTGCTACTTTGAGATATCTAACATCAGGAGCCACCTGCAGCAAAACAGGCCGAAGCTAGGTGAAGCTGAGGAGAGGGAGGAAAGGGGAGAAAATATTTTCTTTCCTGGCTCCATGTACGACTTGCTCCCTCTCTCTGAATAAACCTGTCTACCTGCTATGCTTTTGTTTTCCCTTTGTAAAACGAGGGCAGTGATGCTAGCAGGGCTGTTGCAAGACTAGTCTCATTAATAGCTTGATAGTATATCAATAAGCTGCAATCAGAAAGTACCATACGGTTATTCTTCAATGAGACTGTCAGGTTTCCTGAGGAGGGGAGGGAGAGAGCTCGCTTACATGGAAATTTTAAGCATTTCATTCTAGGGGGGGGGAAAAAACCCAAAAACACACACCACAAAAAAACAACAGTCCGCCCACGCTCCCTGCATTTAAATGCAGTCCAATTTTGATGATCCAATTTCGGTTCACTACAAACTCTTGGTTTTCCCAAAGCCAGTCCCTTGACATTTGTTTGCAGCCCTGCAAAGCTCCTAAGCTCTGTAGAATTAAAGCTTCACAGCAGCTTGCTTTAGGGAAGACAAGCAGCGGCCTGCAACTGCAGGAGGTGGTTGCCAGACTTTGAAGTCTGGGCTCGAGATAAGGGGAAACGACATTGCAAAGAAACTGTGTTATTAGAAGACATTCTCCTTTTGATGCAAGTTTTCTAGATTAAACTTCAGCAGGCCCACATTTCAAGGCTGACTAAAGGGTCTTGAGTTATTGGTACATATTTCAGTGATATGTTTTTCTCCAGGGTACAATATTTTCAGTACATCACACGTTAGGCACAGGCTATTACGCTCTTGCCTGTATCCTGTCATGTAGTAATCATAAGCCTGACCTCCCTGAAAAGCTTTTTGGGGGAGGCTCTAGGCCACCCAAGACATAGGTCTTCAGTCTTTTAGGGTAGGACTGGGCAGAACAAGGGTCTGCGCTGGCAGATTTAAGTGACAGATTGTAAATCTTTCAACGAAACACATATGATTTGTTTACTGAGCCCAAGGTAAAAATGTTTTTTAAAAGAATAAAGGCAGAAAATCTCTAGCAGCTACCCCATCCAGAGCATTAAAATGTATTAATTCAGCATTCATTTATTTTTCTTTGTCCTGTCATTCTGCCATAAAATACCTCTTTAGTCTGTGTGTGCAAATGGAGGCTCAGATGCTTTGTAGCTAGAATATTTTAGTAAACTTCAGGCACCACAGTGTTAAGGCACAAGACTGCAAGCAAGAACTTGCAGAGTGACTTCACCAAGGAGTGATTAATGGGCTTTACCTTTCTTGGTGGCACCAGCCTGCATGGCACAGGCTCCTGTCATGCCAGCAGGGACCATTTCCCTACCACATCACAACTGCATCAAGCACAGAACATTGCTGCCCATCGTTGGGTCTGCACGCCCAAACCAGCCAGAGAGCGAGCAAAAGATCCTAGCTCGCTCAGCCTACCTGCCATCCGCCTCATTTCACTGGGGGCCAGGCAGGATGAAACACTCGTGCGACTGGGCTGTACTGGTGTGATTCAGCAGCTCTCAATGGGTGATACAGGGGCAGCCCCTCCACACCCATGGGGTAAGAACCACAGCATCCATGCTGACTCCGTGTGCTTCTCATGCTCAGCAACATTTCTATCTAAATTTTACCGTGAAGAAAACTGAACTGGCCAAATTCTAATCTCACTTGTACTAATAAAAATTTAAAGTAATTCCTCTGAGGTCATTCTGACTTTACATTGGTAAAACTGAGATAAGAGTTTATGACCAAGCAAGGCAGTGAAATTGTGAGTTAGAAAATGCTAAAGATGCCAAATGTTTATTATCACATACAGCATAAGTTGTATAAAGTTTCAAACACGCTGAATTTATAACAGTGTAATTTGCACTGATACAGCAAGGATCCCAAAGGCATTTCAGTTATAAACTCTTCTGTGTAAATGTCTTCCTGTAACTAAATAAATAGAGTCCTAATCTATGGCACAGAGAGCTTCAACTGAGGCGTTTTTAGATCAGTATTTATTCATAGACCCTGGAAAAATAAAGATTTCAGTTAGCTTGAACAGTTGAATATAAGTGGGGAAAAACCCTGAAGAAAATTTTTCCAAGGTTTATGATTTCAGTGTCAACATATTTGTACATCACAAATCAAGATGAAAGCCTGTTAAAAAAGCAGAAGTTATTTCAATTTAAAATCAAATGAGGATAAGATTATTTTTTTTTTTAATTAATGTAGCATTTTTCCTTGGAGGGGATCTTCCAAAACAGATCAGCTTTGGGAGAATTACTGTGGGTTGCCAACTGCCCACTCTTGCGGCACGCACATTTTGCCTGCCAATAGAGCTTATGTGATAAAAATTAGAACCAGAGCACACGCTGGGCACTTTTCATTAGCATGTATCAAACCTCAATTGGAGAGGTTTCTTGGTTTAATTTCTTGCCCAAAGCAGTGGAATCACCAACCAGGTTGGGCTGTCAGAGCATCCCCTTAGGGGTGACAGACCAACGTCCTCGTCCCTACCCCGGTGGGTGCTGTTCAATCAGTTCTTCAGAGACAATCACTCCAAGAAAAGCAATGGAGAAACCCTCCCCTTCCCCTGATCGATTCCTCCTCTGCATGGTTTAACGCAGGAACTGTGCTTTGCCCATTCTGCCCTTAATACCCTTAATCTCTAGGCCATGTCTATTCTGGATTCATAGAAGGAGATTATCTGTCATAAAAGTATTGTGATGGAAAATTTCTGACAGGTTCTTGACTCTTTTCGCATTAAAGTCAGAGGCAGAAATTTGCAGTTTTGTTTTTCATGAATACTGATGCATGACCAAAAAAAGATAAAAATAATAAAAGTTTTCATCAAATGTTTGAACCAATAAGATTCAACTTAATGGCTGCACAAGCACAGAGAAAGCAGGCTGGAACCAATCATAGCAAATTTATTTAGAGATTCAAAAGAGGTTTCCTGCATCCTTTACCCAGTGTTGGGACACAGACAAAGAATTTTAACTTCAAAAACCTGAATGCAAAGGTAAACCTGAGGAAATCCAGATCTGCTCCTTGAATCTCAGGGCAGCATTTTTATATCCTGCGCACATGAGCCCAAACACTGATGTTTCAAGTTTCATCACCTTATATGCTCACACCGGACTGCTGCCCTTCTAGGTACTGAGAGGGGAGATTGTTAATGAATGCTTACGCTTACACTGCACTGTTACTTGTTATGAGTCACAAATTTGGAAAGAGGCACCAAAAACTATTGTTTGGGTTCACGTTAACCAAAAAAAAAAAAAAAACATTTTGGAATAGACCTAACAGAACACAGCAACATCACAGGTATTAAATACAAGTTTCTCCCAATTTGTTCCTAAACACTAATGCCAATGGCTGCTCACGGGAGGACACCCTGGATCCAACCTTCATCTCTCCTTTACTGAATTAAGAGCAACTGAAACATTTTTAAGTGTTTGGGAAGGGTGCAGGGCAAGGTGATGCTATGCCTAACCCGGAAGGGTATTGGAGTGAGGCAGTACTACAACTAACCTGAATTTTATCCTTCCCTTTAACACTAAGGACTGATTAGCAAGTATTTTCCTGCAGCTTCTTTTTACAGTTTACACTAGAAATTGTCAGCCTTGTTTTTATGTTCTGTTATGCTGAATGATGGGGAGAAGGGAAGGTTTGCCAAAGAAAAAAGGATAGTAAAAGCAGGGAAATGAGCTAGATACTTCCAGCTACAGTAAAAGCATCTCAGCTTTAGTGTTGTCCTCTTGTGAGGTTTTACATGCTGCTTTAAATTATGATACATTAGCCTTGGGAGAAAATACTAAAAAGCATTCATGTACAACACAGAATATCCCAGACAGCTAAAGAATGAAATATGGAGCCTTTATTCTTTACAACCCATGTCTTCCTTTACTAAGTATAAACATTTACTGCATTAAAACGTATGGGCTTAAATACAAATTTTCCAGAGGATTTTTACCCATTGTCAAGTATTTTATATCCACAATAATACAGTGTAATGGCTAAAGCAAAGATGAGGTGGCAGTGCTTATTGTGTGAAAGATGAGTAATAAAATCATCAGCGTACAAATGATTTTTTAATTAGGTTTTAATCTGTGTATTTAGAGAAGTTATTTCTGTGTGAATTCCACACTGATAATTTTTATCTTGGTGCCACAGCTGCGGTTGCTAATGGCAGATGCCATGGACACCCTTGAAGGAAGAAGCAGTGATAAAGGACGTGTGTGGAATAAAATTCAGAAGGTAAAAACCTGCAGCAAAGGGCAGGAGAGTATATTGTTCCTTGGGGAGTAAATGTCCACCTGAGTCATACCTGCTTAAAAGGTAGAAAAGAAAGTAGGTGCCATTTGAAACCTGGCTGCATACTATGAACTCTGTTAGGGCTCAGGCACTAACCACAAACACAGGTTTCTTATTTCCTTTAGCCCCTATGGTTGAACTTTGTCCATGTTAATGGTCTCATGTGGTTATCTAATGCAAAAAAAAAAAAACCAACAACAACAAAAAAACCCCAAACAACAACTGAACAGCTTATTTTTGGCTGATAATTATACTGATAATTATACTTCTCTTCCATCTTTGTCATATGGGGTACTGTGCTAATGGGGGGCGGGGTGGTTCAGGAATAAAATTCAGCCCAACAAATTAGGTCCGCCAGCGGAGCTCAGATGAGGCTTCGGTGATGCGAGAGTAAAAGACATGTTACTGCCTTTCTGGAGTCTCTGCACAGCAACCAGACAATGTAATTCTTAAAGGATTTGTGAAATGCGGGGTGTCTCGTGTTGGTACACAACATCTGTACAGCTGCACCTGACCCGATGTAATGAATAACAGGTCAAGCTAGGATGTAATTGTCTTATGTTTTTACAAAGTCTTTAAACCAGAGCAAATCACATCTCTGTTGGGAATTCAAGACCATTGACATGCAGCCACTTCTGAAAAAAAAGGATAGCAACACATCACCAGGAAGGGAAAACATTACTAATGGTTCAAAGCATTGGTTGTACCCTACACCTTCGGGCTCTGTCAGATCAGAGACAGATATACACATGTTCCGGGTTGTGGCAGGAGGCTGGAGGACAGAGGGGTTGAATTTCGGCACTGGCAGGACATGAAATTGTCCCTCTTTGGAATTTTGGGTTTATAGACAGATCTCAGGGAAGATACTGAAAACCCAAACCCTGGCTGCACCAAGTCGGTGTAACCAGGAGAAGCAAATAAGACAGATGTCTGAAAGAATTCACAGGGGTGGAGGGTCAAGGTATTTTCAAAGTCTGTATTTCCAGGCAATTCGAATTAAAATTTCAGAAGGCATCTCCTCTGAGAGAAAGTCTGAGTAGGTGTATTGCCTCAGTAAGCTGTCAGATCAGTGGGTTTTAATAAAGTTTTCCAGGTACAGAATGTTTTCAGAAAGTAACCAAAAGCTAAATGCCCAAAACTGTAGTCAGGCTGGGTTTCATCTCTTTCAAATGTTCGTGAGGCAAAGCAAAGGATAAATATTCATACCACTCTTACGTTGCACCAGGATAGTCTCTAAATCTCTCACACCTGCCTACAGATCGTATGAGCATTTTTTGCAAGACATACACTACATATGATATGAATTATATGTATCTATACAGCTACATACATATTGCCTGCCATATATAATAAACACAGACTTAAATATCAAAGACATTTTCCAAAGCATTTCAAAAATCAGAATTTTTTAATAACCAGCCCAACTTCAGGTGTTTGAATCACCAGCCCGATTTGCACAACTTTGAACAACCACAGTTGAGAAAGTGTTGAGAAAGGGTCACAGCTGAAAGTAAGACCAAGTACACAGATACCTAAATATTTATTAAAGGCTCATTGAAAGTTGGTTAGTGGTAAAAAGATTCCCACATGTTTCAATAGAGAGTGGTTAATATTTCACTATAAATTCTGTAAATCAAAGTGTTTTCTTTCATTGTATTTATATGTGTATACGTATGTACCTCCTCTATATTTCCCTCTATACTTTTACTTTCAGTATAATCTCAATGAAAATAGAGCTAACATTTTAAAATGGGCCGGTATCCCATATTATGCCACATGAATCTGTGCATAATTCAATATTCAGGAATATAATTTAGTGAATCCATGAAAATCTGCTCTCTGCCATTTAAAAATTTGGTGATTCAAAATTTGTTTGCATTCAGAACATAGTTTTGCATTTCATCTTTGACAGCTTGGGTAACTATTTGATTTGAAGTATCCTTTTCCAAGTAGAACTCACTTTTTCATAATACAAAAGTATTTTTCTATATTCTATCAGAACAAAGAAATGAAAGGCATCATCAAATACTCTTTTTTCTACTTTACCTTTTTCCAAATTTTCATTTCAGCATATTCAGCATGTGCTTAGGAAAAAATTTGCTTTAAGTAGAGGAGACAAGAAAACACACAGGGAGCTTGGGTTTTTTTTTCTTGGATTTTTTGTTGGGTTTGTTTTTTTTTTAAATCAGCTCTAATTAAGAACGTTACGCTAGGCTAAAGAACTCCAACACATTACTAGGAAGGAGGATTGAATGTGATGATTAAAAATTGATGTGGTGTGGATTACCACATGTCACTCGTGCTAGAACCATTTGGAAAAGTTCAGTATTTTCTCAGTTCACTCATCACATGACGCTGATTGTAGGAGCCTACAAAGAACCTTCACACAGATCTAGTTACAAGGTAGTTATTTGTATTTTTGCTATTGAATTAATTTACATACATTGGAAAGTGGAAAAGAACATAAAGGAGTTTATACAATCAGCTATAAATGCAAAGCTCTGGAAAGCCGACAGCTACGCTACCACCAATGAAGTTTGGCTTTTGCAATAGAAACAGCTGTTGCACCTAATGAAAGCACTCAAAATTTTTCTCTAATGCAGCAGAATTATAGCAGTGCCTATTTTCCAAATGGTTAAAGGGTCTGTCAGAATTGCCATTACAAACCACTGTTTTCAGAGTTTTATATTCTAGAGTCAGCCATAAAAATTCATTCAGGCTGAAATCTGACATAGAAGGGCACAAAGCCTGACACCCAAACACTTCTCCTTTTGTCACAATGGAGAGTTTATCAAATTAGTCTGAAATTAATCTGGACAATTTTGAATTTACAGGGCTGACAAAGTAGTAATATATGTGTACCTTCAAGTGTTTTGGGTGCTGCACTGCTCATCCCATTCACTGACAAATTTATGTTTTTAAATGAACTAATTTATTAAATGGGTTAATTATTTTTGGAAGCTTTAAATACAAAGATGTGAGAAATGACCTTGTAATTAGCCAGAGAAAAAGAGACCATCACTGCACAGAAGACGCCTTTCTCAGTATTACCAAGCTAGGGACTCTCCAGCCACGTGGAGAGCTGGCCCAGGAGACCCTAGGTTACCTTGGGAGATTAAGAAACATCCTCCTACAAAGGCTTTACTCACATACTAGATATCCCTGAAGAATACCTCAGAAGCAGGAAAAATGGGTCAGGTCAGTCTCCCCAGATCCCTCTTCTCCAGGATTTTAGTTTTCCTTGCGGTCCCCTGGGTAAGAGTCTGAGCTTTGTATTAGCAGTTTGGGGAAATAGACACCTGAGTCTAAGACCTTTCAAGCAATTAATGGAGGGACTGAGTCCCAGTCTACTTCAGGAACATGGGCATTCTGAAAAAAAAAAAAAAAAATTATCGCCTTCTTTCTTTTTATAGTTGTCACAAATTCCCAAACTGAACTTGCTGGTGGCCAGACTGCTGGGTTTACAGAGGATTCAAGGCACCATACTAGGGCTTCGGAGTTTATTTTTAGTTACTGGCTGTGTCCAAATTGTGTTCTAGTTTGAGTTACAAAGGTACTTAAATATCACACTGTCGGCATTACACAAGAATGGCCTTCCCTAGAGCCACCCTTACCAATGGGAAGCCCTCTGAAAATAGTCAATAGGAAACACTACGGGAAAGAGCATCAAACCCTCTCTTTCAAAGAGGCTTAAGTCTTCACCAGTGAACAGGGGTAGAAATGTAATTTTGCTTACTGGATTTTAAAGTGTAAATTCTTTTCTTCATTCAAATTACATTTGAATTTATTATTTTAACAAGACTGATTTAGCCCAGTGGCTTAAGCAATAACCTCTGACGTCCGTGGCTCCACAGCAACGAACGGGAAACTTCCAAGAGAGGTTGAGGAGAACTAACTTGGTGGTAATGCAGCTCAGTCCCACAAAACTTGGTCCAGCCAGAGGGTCTTAAGCAAATGGGGACACTACCACAGCAGCCAGCTCCGGCCGTTACTGACTAGCTGCTTTGCTGACAAGGTTACGTACAATGTAAGCGACACCTGATGTGAACCGGAACGCTGGGATTAGCGGTAACGCTTTGCCCTGAGTAACTCAGGGAACCAGGTCTCTGCATGGCCATTGCAGGACTTTCTAGCAGCTGTGGACAGGCAGAAGGGCTTAGAGTACCTCAGATTCATAACACGGCGGGAAGGCTCCCGCTTTTCTCTATAGGGCCTTTGCTTCTCGGCGGTCTTGTAAGAGAAAATATAAAGAAATATAAAGGGATTAGCCTCACAATATTGTTACACCGAGAGGCATTTCATTAAACCAGTACTTTAGAGCCTATCAACCAGGAAACTTTTGATGTCCAAAGAGACGAGAGCCATAAGCGCAGATGCCCGTATGGCTCTGCTTCCCCTATGAAGATAACGTAGTTCTGCTTCTCCGTTTAGCCCCTAGGCTTTCGTAGCACTTTCACAGGATCCTCTTAACATCATTTGAACAGCCAAAGGAGAGACAGAAGTTGGCAAATAAACATTCCTACACTTCCACATGTGAGACACTTCATAAAACCTTCACATCTGAGTTTACCTCAAGGGCATCACATACTTTGCAATTTAGATAAGTTATTATGCCCATCATTTGCTGAGCTCAGTGGAATGCCTGTTTCATAAATCTGAAAGCAGAACAAACATGGATGAGTGAATAAAAGAACAGATGTAACTTACATAAGGATAACTATACAACAAATGCTGCACTAATATATGTGAATATGAAATGAAGTGAAATTAGCCTAACATATTATATAATCTTTTAGCCAGGCACATAGATTTTGAGCAGTTGACCTCTGCTTACTGCATGTCTGCCTTCTGCAACAGCAGGGGAACACTATCTGATGAACTGTGCTCTTCCACTGACATTATCTCTTAATTGAAAATCAAGCCATGGAAAAGGGCCATAGGCTTGCTAGTCTTTCGGTCAGCCAGAGGAGCAAGGAGAGAGATTCATAGTACGTTGATGGAAAGTAGACGTGATGCTGAATAGCATTCTACTGGCCACTACGACAGTTATTTGATGTATATGACTTTGTAATGTCTTGTAAAGTCATCCGAGCCCATGCCACAGCCACCGGGAACTGTGCTTGCTCTGAGAGCAGGCAGGCTTCAGAAGCTGTTGCGTTTTGGTGCATTTTCTTGACTTAAGCTTGACTGTTCCTGAATTAATAGGAGGAAACTGGTTCCTGGTTTGTTCTCTTTTGGGGCTGTGATACAGCCAGGTGTTTCATGAACGCATGGACCCATTGTGAAAAGGGAAAAAAAGGATGGGAAAAGCACATTTCTGGAGCGGGAGTGCTAGTCTAATGTGTAACAAAGTCAGAAAGTGCAAATGCAAAAGGAAAATAACATTAGTGCTACTGATTCAAGTAGACTGAGAATGAAGGAAACTAATAACAGAGCAACCAGGTAGAAATGCAGAAATTTTTGTTGAGTTGACCAAAGATCAACTTCGTGCTAAGATTACAGAAAACACATTAAGATATCCTGGAAAGGATTAACTCAAAATCAGCAACAGCCTCGAGAGGAACAAGCAGCAGCTGTGGCAGAGGTTTCTAACCTGGCACCAAGTGGAGTTTTCAGACCAGGCAGAGGAAGTTAGGAGGGTGCCTGAGCAGAAAATGAGATCTGCCCCATTGAAGCTGAGGCAATACAGAAGAAATATAGGCAACCAGAGTCCCAGTAATAACTTCAGCCCCATTGCAGGGGCAATAAAAGTGTGGCAGCATTTGCAGAGCTCTGAGTAAGAGACAGGTGACAATGGGATTTCAGCCATTATCAATGCTCCTGGTCCCTAAAATAAATTCCTGCCCTTGGGAGTCTCTGATTCTTTGCCTTGCATACAAGAGAAGAAAAGCTGCACCTGCAAGATGCCTACATGGCCCTCAGCTACACTGGAAGAAGCAATTGCATCCTGCCCATTTCCCACCCTGCAGACACCAGTATCTAATATAAAGCCGGGCTATTTAGTGACCACACCCCAAACAGCTATACCTCCTGATCGCTGCTGGACCAGCACTGCACCATCAAAACAGAGGCCTTGACTACGAGGTTTGGGGTATACAAGGCTTTATTCAAGTCTGAAGAGATGTAGGAAGTTTCAGGTTTTTTGTTCCACATCCGAAGGAAAGTTTCTGTACATAAAAGCATGGGGTTTTCCAGCTGAATCAGCTGGCCTAATAACAGATATCATCTATACCCATAATGCTTAGGCCATCACAGCAACAGCAACTGCTAATGCTGTTGGGAAGGAGTGTTTTGTGATGAGCTTTGGTCTGTTCCACCAAGCTATAGGGTGTGATAAGTCACCGGCATAATTTTAAATAGCAGCAAATCCAGCAACTGAGCAGTAAATGTCCTAAACACTGGAATAATGTAGCTGGTTGTAGCCGCCTGGCAGTTAAATCACAGGCAGTGCTGGGCATTAACAATCCCCACGTAAGGATTTAGATAAACATTTCCCCAACCCTTGCTAATCATGCTGGCAGTTATAAACGAGCAGTCTGCTCACCTGCTGCCCTCTACCAGAGAAGGTCTCCAGCCCTATAAACGCTTGCTACCGGCATTGTTACTGCTGTGAAAAACAGTACGAGTCAACAAGACTGCTCATAGTAAATACCGCACTGGGCAGTGATCTCAGGAGAGCTTGTCAAGTACAAAAGGACCATCTGAGTTGTAAGGTAGTTAATAAGTGTAATTCATTACCAGCATCAACAATAATTTTATTCAGTTCCTCAGCAACAAACATTCTTTCCTCCATCTGCTTTTAGCACTGGAGCTTCACCAGTGTGTTGAGAACCTACTGGCAAACACTGGTTTTCAGTGTTTAACTGAACTCGTTCCTTTGTGATGGAAACGTGCAGCAGAGCTGTCTGTCAGACTCCTTTCCTTAAAGAAAGGCAGCGCATACAAATGAGGCATGTGAAAACACAGGAACGGAGCATGAGGGACAACATATTTATCTTTGGCATCAGCATTTGAAGCTGTGTACGTTTCTAGAAGCAGGTCCAAGGCAAGGGTTGTGCAGTCGGTTGGGTTACAGCGCCAAAACATAAGGAAATGACCCCCCTGCCCGCGGCAGCCCAGATCACGCGCTGCTCTGCAAACCCGCTCCCTTCCAAAGGCGACCGTAGCCGCTCAAACGTGCTTTGCTTCACACACAAACAGTGAAATCATGATATTATTTTTTCCAGATACTGAGCAACCTTTAAGGTCCTAACTGACCTTAATGGAAGGTACAGATTGGGATTTAACTTTTATCTACATATCAGTAGCTTTTCCTCCACACCCTGTACAGCCATCCTTACTTCCCATAGGCCCTTCAAGTACTGTTCCTCCGGTTATATTCACTCCAAAGAGTGCTTTAGCAAGTTGCTCTGGGAGACAAAGGAAAACGTTAAGAGGTACTTCACGTTTGAAGGCAGCTCATTTGCCTTCTATTACTAATAACTCCTAAGTAATAAAAATAGATTCTGTATGCCAGAAGAACATTTTTGCCATTATGTGTTATTTATAGCTCCTGCATATATTTTCAAAAGTACCTGTTTCTTATTTGAGAGTGACTCCCACAGTTTGTATTGGCATTTAGGAAGTTTGGATGTTTAGGTGTTATAGATAACATGTACGGATGCATCCATGCAAGGCAAACTTTTACTGTTTTACAGTTTATGGAGCCAGCTTGCTGCTTATCCATCTAAATTTTTTTGTAAACAGAATTATTTTCCTACAGGAGTTTGTCCTTGTGGGATGCTGGCTCTTTCTCATTTCATTCTAAACTCTTTAGCAGGTACAATAGCTGATATTTTGCCTTTGCATTCAAATTCATGCCACTCTTTTAAAAGCTCCTCCATTTTTGGACAAGCCACGAAGCTTCCCTTGGACAGTCAGTAAGCCATCAAACATGGACATCTGTTCCTTGGAACAGCCCCCTTGCCACAAAGGTTGACAAGTTTCATGACATCTGTGGCGCATCAGGACTTGGACTAAACGATGCCGAATGATGGATAGTATCACAGTGTTCCCTCATCAGAGCTGGTACACATCACAGAACTAGGAAGCATATGTGGGAAACCTTATCCCGACGAGTGCATAGGAAGGGCAAAGTATATACTTGCGTTGTGGTATTTCGGGGCAAAAGCAGATGCGTCCAGGCAAGTTCAGAAGTGACTGACAGGGCACTACCAGAAAAGCAGTAAGATTTTCAGAAAAGGAGACGCAAACTGCCTATAAAGCCCTGCTTTGAAGAGGTTGGTCTAGGTGACCTCCAGAGGTCCCTTACACCAAAATCTTTCAATGATTGTAATTCAGCTGCAGCCAGCAAGAGCTGCTTACTTATCCCTCCACACCGCGAGCAAATCAATCAGGATGGCATCCAGAGAGCAGGGCTGAACGCTCACAGTGGCAAGCCTCTCCCCTTTATCCGTCACCGAACAACATGTACCAAAGGGCAGGATTAGAAATATTTTTATATGCTCCAAACAAGGCCTGTATTCTCCTTATCTTTGTGCGGATCTATATAATGTCATTTTCAGAAACTCCTGTAGGTCCGAATCAAATCCTAAGCCAAAGGGAAACCATATATTGCCTCACCTGATTAGCCCCTCCACGGTTCATCGCAGCAGCTAATGCTGGTGCATTGCCTTTCCCAAAGAGCTCTGCGCTTTCACTGCGGACATGAACTTACCCCAGTGTCCCAAAGACATAAGCATTCACAGATTCTGCCCGAGCTTAGAGAATGATGTAAAACCATTTCAGTTAAGAACGAGCTAGTCGCCTCAGTATTTGCACAGACCACAGATCATTTTCTTCTCCCAGTAAACTCCGAACTGGAATTCAGAGCAGACTAATTCACTTACAGTCCATCCAGGTACTTCTGGTGCACTAATTGTTATGCTTTTCACCTTCTCACTCCATGTCAGAATAAAAATGCATTGATGTGTGGCACTGAGGAAAAGGCAGGCACAACCTTGCTCATTCAGCTGATTTTCCCCGAGAATAAAAGAACAGAAATACTTTTGAGATGTAGCCTGTCACTGCTGCAGCTCTGCGCTGGTGTCTCGGCAACACAGCAAAGGCTGTACTGCCGAGGCCAGCAGCTTCTTGGTCTGAGGGCACACATGCAGCTTTCGCCCTTCCCATTCATTCCTCTGGCTGAAAAAATAGTATCATTGCCTTCAAGTGGGCCAGATAAGCTGGCTTTTCTTGTCCTGCTTCACATTTTCATTCAGCCGCTAGAGATCTCTTTATCCTAACTTGATTCCCCTAAGCATTAGGCATGCAGACCCAGCGTTAGCCCACTGCTTTAATTCCCCAGGTACCTTTGTGGATTCACGGGTATAAAACTAAAGGCAGACAGCTGAAACACCAACACTATATATCTGTTCTCTTGCAGAAGCCCAGTTGTTTTCTCGGTGTTAATTCCCTTGCTTTTTCTTCTGCCCCTCCCCAAATCAACAATTTCCACCACTGATATCTTCCATAGCATATTATCAATGCAAGGATTTGAAGTAAAAAGGAGAATTTGGGGCAATGTGAAATAAATTCAATATTAACATAAAGAGCACAAAATACTCTGCTGAGTACCTGGCTCATTTGCAGACTTCTGTCCCCAGATCCCCACGCTTCTCTGCTTAGCTTGATCCCAAAGCACCTACAGGTACCACGCAGATGTGCTGTGGACCGAGCATGTATTTTGTTAAAGGCACCTTTTGTTTCTATTTCTTCCTTCTCTCCAATTGATCTTCATTTCATTCATTCCCCTTTTTTCCCTCCACTGATAACAACAGCCAGACTAAAGACAGAGAGGAAAATCCAGTGAAAGAAATAGGGTCAGGAGCAGCCTGAAATCAGAAGCTAATGAGGAAGCAATGGAAGGAACTTCAATAGATGGGCAATCACGTACTGAGGAGCCTCTAGCTGGGCCAGGGCTGTACCCATTGATCCAAAGTAGAAATGCTGCCACTGTGCTACTGGGAGTAACTGGGGGGGGGGGGGGGGGGGGGGGGAATACACAGCATATGCCAAAAGTAAGACATCATAGCAGCAGAGGATTCAATGTAGGTTGAAGCCCAATTTGGCTTCAGAAGTTCTCAGGTCAGCAGGCATTTGAGAAAAAGACCGTAAAGACACTGTACAGCTGGGCAGGTGGGAGAAGTGGGGTTTCGTATCTTCAGGAGATTATTTAAAAGACTTGGCTCCAAGGATGTCAAGCAGCAAGTTCAGCTATGGAGAGCCAAGCACGGCCCCCACGGGTGGGACACGCTGCTGCTGACCAGCTCCCAAGCAGAGGCTGCGGCACGCAGGGATGCTGTGCGGGTCAGGGGCCAGAGCTGGGGGAACAACCCAAGCACAGGCAGCACGGGGCACTGGCCCAGCAGTGCTGGGCTCTGGGTGGCTTTTGGGATCGTGCCCGAAATGAGCCTGACGTGAATCACTGGGGACACCAGCAGCAAATGCTCTGCAGGAACCACATCCCGCAGAGCTCTTCACTGCTTCAGCCTTAGAGTAGCTGCGAAGTTCAGCTACAGAACCCTGGGGGTCGGTCCCAGCGGCAGCCTGTGGCCGGCTATTGCTCTATCGGGAATAAGTCACAAGCCTTTTCCAAAATCCATTTCCCTACAACAGCTGTTGCTGTAAGGCTAATCACGCTTGGGCTGGCTACGAGCTATGTCCTTCTACCTACTCCCAACCACACAGATTCTTATTTAAAGAGTTAGAGGGTGGGGAGAGAAAAAAGAATATAGAAAAAAAAAGTAAAGCTATTGATTTTAAAAATCTGCATTTCCCAATGAAAGCCCCAAAGGTGGCTCACTGCAGTCAGACAGCAGAAGAGCAGGCACAAGAAGGTTCTAAATCAAGGCAAAAAGGCAGAACATAATGCTTCCAATTTACTTTCTTAAAATGAAATGTGCAAGCTAAAAAGCCATAAATAAGCACTACTGAACACTGCAGCCACCAAAAAGGGATTTTTAAGCCATTCCCCCCCCACGCCTCCTTTATCTTGTCAAGAGACTGTATTTGTATTGTGTTCGTATGGTAATTTAAATCATGCTAGGGCTTAAAGCATACAGTGTCATTGTGGGTCGGCAAGGGTTTGAATGCCATCACTGCTGTGCAAATAACATCATCAGCTCATCAGCTGTGTCAGTAACATTGTGATTATGTAAGCAACTATTATTTCAACCCCTGATATGCTGTATTAGAACTTATTTGGGGGGCTGGAGCTGGCAGGTATTCTATAAATATGAAAAGCACACAACAGCAGCCAAGCCATGGTTTGAGGTAGAAACATCATCAGACAGGGGTCGTCTGGTGGCATCGCCAGCAGTGTGGGCACTGCTGGGTGGTCCTAAAGTAGCTGCTGTAAAACTTGTTTTTCTGGTGCCCCCTTAGCCCTCACCCCACACCCTACCCATCACCCGAGACCCAGTTCCCTTCCTATTACCACCCTTTGTGCTCACCCAAAGGCAAGCACTACCCCCAAAACAGAAAAGATAACTTTTAACCATGGGAGAAGGTGTCGTAGACATGTTTGTTTGGTCTGTTGAAGAAGAGTCTTGGGGGTTTGCTGGTTGTTTTTAATATGGCTAAGGCCCTGAGCTGGAGCTTGGCACTAAGTGATGAGTCTTTCCGAGACTTCCCATGTGGTTTTGGCCAGATCAATGATTTCCTAAGCTTTTAATTCAGCTTCTTAAAAATGAGGCTAGCATAGTGATTATTTTCCCTAATCCTCTGTATGTTTATACGGTGAGCACATCACGGCACAGCCAGCCCGTGAGGCTGTCTTCAGGGAGCCCCAACCACGCCACGCTCCTGTTGCAATGGATCTCTTGGAAACAGAGGAGTAAAAGCCCATGAGCAAGTGTCCATCCAGGTTCACCAGCACCGTTGAGAACTCTTCCATGGCATCATGCATGGTACTATGCAAAGCTGATCCACTGAAAATGTCACTCCTGCAAGCATCGTGGGGAGGAGGCAGCAGAGGTCCTCTCCCAGATGCATCCTTGTGCCTTCGGCACCCTGGGGAGGCAGATGTAATGGTCCATAAACTTTTCTGCTCGCCTCATTTTCTATCTATCTCACACACGCGCACCCCTCCTCGACACCAACCATGGCCAGAGCACACGGCACGGCTTCACGTTCAGGGCTGAGGAGCACTTCAGTAACAGCTCAATACATGAATAAATACAATAGGAAGCCACGTTCAGATTAATTCACAGTCAGCTCTTCTGTGTTGTGCCTAAAGAAGCCACGCTCCACTGAATGTGTGTCAGGATGATAGATTCAGACTTTTTTTTTTTTTTAATTCAGCTTAAAATGCAATTGGAAGATTGATTCTTTAGATCCTCACATTATATAGGGTCTAGGTCTTGAGTATAACTCAGTGTGAAGGGAGATGGCTCTCATCTTCACCTTACAGAAAGGCTGCATATCGCAAAAGCTGACAAAGGGTATGAATAAAAGTAAGGTGTGGGGAGACATAGCCATGAAATTATGAATGCCTGGTATTTACAGCATACCTGTACACAGTACAATTAATCTACATTTTTGGTTGTTTTGAAATCACCCCTGCAAGGAAGATGTGTCTATCTGAATGCATTCTTCAGTAAAATAATTACATTTTATTTTTGCGGGGGGGGGGGGGGGGGGGGGGGGGGGAGGTGTGGAGTGACACTGATGTCACCCATTCTTTTAACTGTATTCTCTAGTGTATTATATTCATAGGGAAACATATTTATTCAGAACTTCATTTTGATTTAATAGAAAAATGGTTCTCACCACAGCAATGTGGAATACTCATTTTTCTCCATGTGTTGATTTTTGGCATATAAATGCCAGAAGCGTCTGTTCTCTTTCTTTATCAAGAAAAACTTGCCCAAGATTAATTTCCTCATCATCCCTTCCTTTTAAAGTGGCTGTTTTTCAATGCCATTTAAAGACAGAGTTGTGATAAATTCCTGGTTTAGATGTACAGATTTCAATGGAAGTGTCTATTCCACAGCAGTAAAGTAATTGAAACCAAATAGAAAAGGACCCCAAAAAAATAAAAAAATTAGGAAATCGGGTATCAGTACTCCAGCCAATTGTACGAGAGGTGCCTTCACATATTTTTCTTTCTAATGACAATTACTTTTGAAATAAGCTAAGTGCACAAGCTTTTAAAGTTTTTATAGAGGGGAAGGGACATGCTTCTAACACTTCTTTTTTATAACTGCAGATTGGACTAATTGAAGACTACTTATACCAATTAGAAGACAATTATTTAGAGAACAAAAGGCTGAAAAGAGCTAGAGCAGAAAAAATGAAGAGGACTCAATTTACACAGCACCCATACTGGGGATACTGGAGGATGAGGAAATCCAGAATTTTCCCTTACTGACCCTAAAAACATGGCCGCACAGCAAACAAGAAAATAAACACTGTAGGTATTTGATAGACAGGTCAGCAAAAGACACGTTTCCACTTCGTGAGCCTCCCCCTCACTATAGGGTTCCTTTACCAAGACACACCCATACTTCATTGGTGTTGACTAGCTTGACTAAATGTTTGTGAAAGGCTTATTTATAATCATCTTGTTTATCTAAATAGTAACACCCAGCCAAAAAAAATCACTTGTATTTTGTGCTCTGAGAATATTCTGCATCCAAACTCTACAAAATCCTGCTGGCTTGATTATCACCCAAGAGGCACCGAAAACAGGGATCCCTCCATCCTCAGCTAAGAAGAATTCAGCCTCACATCGCCTTCTTGCCAGGTTAACGCCTTACACTACAGATATTGATACAATCTATAGGTGAAAAGTGGCATCCTGCACCTTACAGCTGCAGCAACAAGTGCAAGACAAACGACACTACAAAAAGGAAAAAATAAAGAAAGGAGCCCAGCTGTTCAATGTGGTTAAGAATGTAAAGTCCTTCATTCTTGTCTGTGCCCTAAGGGTGATTTTTCCACCCCCACCCCACCCCTCATTAGATGGTAACTGCTGTTTAAAAAAAAAATATATATATATATATATGCACAAGCACTCCAGAGATGAAAATAACCGCACCCACCTTCCCCAGTGTAAATCTCTTGGTTAAGGACCAGCCATACATCTGGCACTCCCATGGCAGCAGTCTGTCACGTAGGCACATCTTACATCACTTTGGTCTTCAAGGAAGCACATCCCAAATCCCCTAAGCCCTGTCATCAGTGAGCAAAGCCACGCACCTACTTTTCAACAGAGATCACCTTATCAGCTGGCGTTTGGCAGGTGCCCCTGGCTGACGTGCGTGGGCTGTTTTAAGGCTGGCATTGCTTTTCCTTGACTGTGTTTATTTTGTAAGAAAATAACCTCACCCTATAAAAACAGCATTCAGACCATTCCATTTTCTCATTCAAGGGTGATTTTTAAATAAAAACATAGAAAGAAAGGAAAAATGCAACCCCCCAGTCCTAAGATTCAATTAAGAATCCAGGACCTCAAAAGGTATTTAGCTGCTAAAGTCCCGTTATCTATTTATCACAGAAAGGAGTCTAAACCCTACAGATTTTTAGGTGCTAGAAACCATCCTCCTAGGCTCTCATAAAAGAGTTTTGAAAACTCAGAAAGAACTAGCAAAAGCTTTGATGGTCCTTTGTTCATTGTTAACAGAATAAGTGTAAAGAAATATTTTTGAGAAAATCTGAGCTAGCCTGAGCTCCTTAAACATGTGGGACAGAGAAACAAAGAATTATTGCCCTTTGGAGATGGCATTATTTTGCTATGGAGTTGGTTTTGTCAGATGAAGTTTTATGACACGTAGTGGCAATCATCCATCTTTGATGAGCAGGCACACACTAAATCAGAAAGAGTGCTCCCCACGGATCATCAAGTCACAACATACAGTTTGGTAAATCATGAGGCTCTTAAACAAATACTCTTAACTTGATGCAAGCTGGCTTACAATTCTGCAATATTTAACGCAAAAATCAGTTCTTTTTGCCCAAAATGATGAAAAAGAATAAAGCACACTGAAAACAGGTGATTGTTGGAAGCAAAAAAGCAACATTGCTGATGAAAAACAGTTGCCTGCGCGACATGAGTGAGTTGATCCAAGCGCACTGAGAAAGATGTACCAGCCTCGTCACGGAGCTTCGCGAGAGACCTGGACCCGAGACAAGATGTGACATTTCACTTTTCAGATATCAAGTAGGGCGGAAAACCTGTCTTACGCCGCAGATCAATACGTCACTTAGAGAGAGAGAGAGAGGCCACAGCCCAAATCAATTTGTAAGGTGTCGGAAACATCTCAGCCAAGCCCAGGCTGCAGCGCCCTTTAGCCTCCAGAACACCACAGCCTAAAGCACTTGTCGGGAGGTGAAGTCAGCTGCGAAACAACCCAAAGCTAACATGAAAGGAGCCTCTGCCATGGGGAGGGGCATTGCCATTTTCTACAAATACCCACTGCAATGCACAGATTCCCAAATCTGCACTGTATTTTATTCAGGACTCAGAGTCAGCCTTTACTCCGTGAATATACCACGTTTTGGCTGGACAATGGGGAAGAAGGGGGGGGCTGCGGCGGGTGTGTGTGAATTTCTGATGCTTGCTGCATGCAATATGGTTTCTAAAGCATGACATTCACCAGGATCACCCGCAAAAATTAAACCACATAATTATATTTAACTTGCCTTTTGAAGAAATGGCAGAAAGTGTTACAATGATCCTCTGGCTTCTTAGCTGGCAGTTTCTATAGGGTGATGACATATACCATGGCTCCTCCCATCCAGGAAATATTACCACAAGCTGGACTTCATTCCTGATCCTGGTCTTCGTTAAAGGCCCATTAAAACCAGCCTGGCCCGTGGCTGCTGGGGCTATCGCAGTCCCGTACACAAGGGCACACCTCACACCACTCCCCAGGAGTTCCACTTTCAGGTCACTTTTCTTTCAAAGACTAGTTTCCAAATGAATGATGGCTGTTTGTTTCCCTCCATCACAGATTTTTTTTGTCACAAAAAATGACTTATCAGTTGACAGCTAGGTTCTCTGGCCCCAGGCAACTGATGTCAGTTGAAACCACTCGAAGAAAAGCAAGGAACACTACACCAATTTAAAGAAAGGGGGGAGGGAGGTATAAATACCCTCTCCCCTCAGACTGCCTCATAATTTCTCTGCTGGCTATTTCAATCCTTGCTTCCTTGCAAATGCCAGAACTTCTGTACTAAGCCCTGGAAGGGACAACGAGCACAAGCAGTCAGCTCCTTCGGGTGCTGGGTGTATGCTTACCACTGGATTACAATGTAGTTACAACTCAGAGAAGGCAGACCAGACAGTGGCTAATCTCAAAAAAACGTTTTTCACTTTTGTTGTTTGTGAAGTCTCTTCCATCAGAAGGGTACAGTAAAAACACAAGGTTGTGATTCAAAGTGATGGAGAATGGGTCTAGAGCTGAAATATTAAATAACGCATTGCCAGAGGCAGAAGACAAGATGCGCTTGTGACATCCAGCGGTAGGGACTACACGAGGGCACGTGGTAGCGGCACCCACTGCTAGGGACTGAGCAGTAGGCTGCTGTCGCTAACCTCCATCTGTGGTCAATGAGAGAGACAGTACTCAGAAAATAATTTGGAGCACCTCAGTCACACTCCTGCCCTCTGCAAGTATCTCCCTCTACCTCTGCTTTATGTTAAAGGAGGAGAAAAGAGCGGTCACATCCAGTGTTCCTTCACATTTGACCACACAGGTGGCAAACACCAGGGGACAATCCACTCTGGGTGGCCTCCTAGGAATTGGCATTAATACTTCTAAACAAACCACCGCTTAAAAAGTTGAGTCTTATATTAAGTAATCTAGAAACTAATCGTGAGCTTATTGACACCAACGACACAGGAGGGCTCTTAGGCACCACACAGTACTTCCAAAATAAAGTCCATGGATAAAATTAGAAGAATCTACATACACTGTATTATATTTACAACACAGCTGAGAAGTGGTACAAATGCAACGTGTTGCTTATTCAGCGGCTAGATGTGATCACACATCTCTAATCTCCAAAGCCAGAACAACAGCAGGCCACAGTTTTACATTTTTCCATTTGAACTACAATCATTGTCACAAAAGCCAATTTCACGTTGGGCTGTTTCTTGTTCTTGTTGCAATTCATCATGAGAAGACACAAGATCTAAGATACCTGGCGAGGCGCAGTCCCTGAATAATACAGCGCATTACTTTGACCTTTTCAGTTTGCTTTGTGGTGTGACTGGCCAACTGTCCTGTCCTCTCCTGTTAGCCACCCCATTAACCTGGGAGGAGAAGGTGGAACGGACAGACAATTAGCCAGCAGAATACTAAAAAGGTTAATGAAGGAGGGCAGAGCCCTGGCTTTCTTGAGCTTCAATGGGTATTAAGATTCTGCAATCTTTTTCCTCTTTCAAGGTCTCCAGTGAAAAAAAAAAAAAAAAAAAAAGAGAAATCGCACAAGATGAACTTTGTTCTCATTTCAGATTATAATCATGTAGTTCTTTTCAGATGTCACACTTGGATGATTCTAGTTTATGCGTGAATAAACTGAGAAGAATGTTTATTTTTACCTTTCTCAATATGGAGAATATTCAATTAGAGCGGTGAACTTTTTCTTTGAAGCTGGTCATTGTTGAGTAAAGGAAAATTGGAGAAAGTAGAGGCGAAACAGCTCCATACGGCAGCCGCCTTTAGAAAGGTCACACTTGCTGCACTGACTGCGTGGGCTGAGTCATCAGAGTCGTTTCCTCGTCAAAGGGAGGACGTGGTGGCTCCTCTGCATCCCGCGGGCTGTCAGCTGCCGCCAGCTCTATCTCAGTACTCACCAAGGCTGCTGCTGCGGATCTCACGTGTCCCAGGCACATGTAGAAAATGAGGCACAGTAGGTCTCCAAAGTGCCTGGTGACAGCAGCTGCCCCATTTCCCTGGGTTTCCATACATCTTTGTAAAGCCTTCCAATTTATTTCTCGTTTAAAGTCATGAACAAGACAGAATTCTATAGGCAAGTACCAGAAGCTGTTTCCTGAAGCCTAGTTTCAAGACTTCACATGAGCTTCTTTTGCTCATAAAGATTTTCTAAACATTACTCTGGTGGTTCAGTTACGACGACATGGGACGACTTGTTTTTCAGGCACTGCCATATTCATGTCTTTGTACAGATTTGTTACTCCGAGTTGCTATTGATAGCAGTGATATGAAACACTTAACTTCAGACGGAAGGAGCGAGGGCCACGAGAAAGGGACCTTTCCGCTACCCGTGAGAATGCCGAATTTTACATTTGTTATGGGTATTGACCGCAGTAATGCGGAGTCCTTTTTATTATCTCACAGTAATAATATAATCTCTATTTTGCTTAAGGTGAACAGTGATATTCAGACAGGAAGAATTACTAACAAAGATAAAGCTTTAAATTATAAAAACGATTTCATGGTTTCTCTCTGTAATACATTTTAAGTCCAGAAGGGACCATTAAGATCACCTATATGCCAAGGATTCTTACACTGTGCTTTTTGATATATGGGATCTCAAGTAACATACCATTTCTTTTGACCCTTGATCTTGACCATTATCTCTGATGGATTTTCACAAACTACGTGTTGAAATATTCATACACTTCGGGGCATGCTCACAAACTGAAAGAGATTTGAGAGACATAATTTCCCTTCAGAGGAAGTCATTCTTAGGAAAAAAGTTTTGCTGTGTTTTTGTAACAATTTCAGTGAAATCAGCACACACAAAAGTTTATCATGTTGCGATACTGTTGATTTGAAAAGATCTGTAGCAATTTTAAAGAGCCCTTATTCCTGATTTAAAGTCCAGAACAGAAGTGCATATTTCTGGGCATTTAGTGAGAAGAGGGCTAGCAGCTGTGCCGTGGCTGCTGTCCGTAGCTCCACCCGCCGCCACTCAGGGCTGGAGGGATGCCATCACCGCCAGAAGAACTCCCAACCTCAACAGTTCATTTCTACAGATCACTATCACAAATTAGAACATATCACGCATTAGTAGAGTAGTAACCCTGTCAAGAACTAGATTAAATTCTGAGTATGTTGAATAGAAAAGGCAAACGAAGAGAGAGAAAAAGAAAGCCAATCTGTTCCTGCATTTGTTCTCATGTCTGGGTGGCCCAGGGAGTACCTGTGGCAGGGGATGAATTGTCCCCTCTCGCAGGTTAAGGAATAAGAATCTGATTGTTCTTTGTGCTCACGAAATGAGGGCTGATCCGTAAGAGAATGAACGTGCTGAGCTGTTACGCTGCTGCCGCGGCTTAACCCCAGCCGGCAGCTCAGCCCCGCACAGCCGCTCGCTCGCTCCCCTCCAGTGGGATGGGCGACAGAATGGGAAGAGTAAAAGTGGGAAAACCGGTGGGTTGAGGTGAAGACAGTTTAACTGGTAAAGCAAAAGCCACGCACAGGAGCTGAGCGGAACCAGGCATTCAGTGCCCACTGCCCACCGCGGGCAGGTGTTCAGGGCCACCCCCAGGGGAGCTGGGCTCCATCACGCCCAGCGGTGACTTGGGAAGGCAAAGGCTGTAGCTCCAGATGTCCCCCCCTTCCTCACCCAGCTTTGCGTGCTGAGCGTGACATCATACGGTGTGGGAGACCCCCGGGGTCAGCTGGGGTCAGCTGTGCCGGCCGCGTCCCTTCGCAGCTCCTGGTGCCCCCCAACCGGCTGGCTGGTGGGGCAGGGCGAGGAGCTGAGAAAGCCTTGGCGCTGTGTAAGCGCTGCTCGGCCAGAACTGAAACATCCCTGGATTATCAGCGTTTTTCCAGCACAAATCCAGAACACAGCCCCGTACCAGCTGCTCTGAAGAAAATTAACTCCACCCCAGCCAACAGCAGCACAACTGCCTTGAACAGTTTCTCTCCAAAAGTCTCCTTTATAAGCAACATAGCAGAACTCTATTTTTGAAATATATTTCTCCACTACTGTTCTTGAAAAGTGCCGTAAGGACTTTTGTATTCCAGAGGGATGAGACCATCAGCTTTTATACATCAACAAACAAGCAGAGAGAAAGCTTTTTTGGGTAAGATACGGAGTGTTGCTTTTTGCGAGGGTAAAAGCTGGAGGTGCATAAAACCAAATTCTGCCATTTAATTAGTAATCAGCAATGATCTGTCAGTCAGAGTTACTGTAATTCATGAACTGTTAAGTCAAAGCAAAAATGGCAAGTAATTAGACTGTATCCATTAGAGCTTCACTAGCACTCACTCATACAGCTAGGGTTTCAATCCGAGGAAGAAATGGAAGTGTGAAACTCCTTAATATATTCAGCTTTTTAATTAGTAATCAGTGCTGATTTGTCAGCCATACCAACTAATGCACAAGCCATTGAAACACAGAAAAAAAGGCATATTTTCAAAATCATTCATGCTTATATTTACATTCCCTCCAGGCTGAAACATTGGAGAAATGACTGAAACATCGCCTTTGCCATCACAAAGCCACAGAAAACATGTAGGAGCTTATGACCCAACCTAGCCAACGAATTACTGACAGTTTGGGTAGAGACAGAAATTTAGGTAGTTAGTAGCTCCAAAGACCAACAAATAAACATCACCTTTTTAAACTGTACACAAAACAAAATCACTAAAAGCTCCGCTAGTACAATTTATATTGCAGTCAATCCCATTTTAAAGAATCCATTAATAAATCAACAGCATGCTTACCGGGCTGTCGTGCTTTCCTTCATCCCTGGATGGAAAAGGAGGTGGCAGAAGAGAAAAGCACAAAGTCATCCTTTACCTGCTCTATGGCTCTCCTGGCAAGCTCAGCAGCAAAGCCGGGCTCTCCAGCATCAGGCCGAAAGCTGCTTCCTTCTTCCTCAGAGGAACTGAGGTGCTGGGGGGAGAGGGGGAACGAGGGAGATAGAGGTTATCCTCTTTTTACCCATATTAATATAATCAGAACTTTAATTGCCTAATTTCACCATTATAAAGTACCCTCGCTAGGCCTCCCTGTATTGGGTAAAAATAAAAGGATGTTTCACGTCTTTGTAAGCACCTTTTTTTCACTACTTCATACATATATGCATTTATATATACAACTTGCTTCAACAAGAGGGTAGCTCCTGCTGTAGTCAGGCTCTGTACTTAAAGTCAGTGTCAGTGCATGGATCAGCTGATAAAGGCACCAAGACAGCTTAAACTAATTACAATTTGCAGGTAGGGTGGTAATTGCACTTCTAACTGCCTAAATTAGGCATACAAATGCATGGCTGCATTTGTATAGAGGCTGACAGAATACTCTGTGCCAGCTGAAATTTCAGCCCTAAATAGTGCTAATGTTCTTATCTAAAAATGACTTTTGTTTGCCTAACATCTGACAGTGTTACATCTATTTCACTAGATGTTTAATTAGTTTGTTTTCATGGTGTTCTCGTTTCCATTTTAGCTGTTGTTACTGATGGGAGAGAGCAGGTTTCTGGCTCTGCGCTTAAATCCAGTCCCAAGGCACAGAACGTGGCACCAGTTTGCCATCACCCTTCCAGTGTCAGCTGCACCGAGCGCTCAGCCAACATGCTGAGCCCTCAGCAGCTTTTGTGGTTTTAAAGTACATTGGAGCTAGCCCCTGCTTTGCCTCTGATGGCTGGCTTTCAGAGGTTGTAAACATCCATCTCAGTGGAGTTTTCAGTTTCTATTTTTGAAAGAGCAACTATTTTTCTGCAAAATACAGGTCAAGCCGTCCCGTTGCATCGACAACGGATTCACGAGCAGGTGCTCTCAAGCAGCTATAATGTCTCCACCTTTTCTCTTTGAACAAAAACCCATAAAAGATTAATCATCTTGGTCCATAAATGCTTTAATAGCTTGCCACGAGCGTATGTTTATGAATTCTAGGTATAGGTTTGTGACTGGCCGGGCTGCTCAAACCCAGACTAAAGCTACACAAGGAAGTTCATGTGATTCAGGTGTCAAGAAAGGGAGAAGGGGACAGCTCCGACTTGTGTCCCACACGTCCTCCGGTCTCTTGCCAACTACCAGCTTCTTTAATATCTCACTGGGGTGTTTTTTTCTAATTTTTTTAAGCAAGCAAACATATACATCACCCCACCTTAGTACGAGCTTTAGTCTATGCACTCCCTTCAAACCACCCCCCAACAGCTATACAGGCCCCTTAAACACTGCTCACAGTATAAACTGCTGAGCACTATCCTGCATTTCAGCTGGTAACAAAGATCGGCCAGTAACCCAATACCTCATTTTCTCAAAATGTTGAAGGGCACACTTAAATATACAAACGGCACACCCACTAATAGGAATTTTCTTCCTGGAGCACTACTACCCAGCTTCCAGATGCACACGCTAGCAAGGGCAGCCAGCAAGCCTGCTGCTAGGAACTGCATTTGCCTTGGAAGTTTGGGTCAGAACAGTGAGGCATCCCCACCGAACACCCACCCAACAGAAGACCCTTCCCTTTGACAGCTCTTCTTCAATTTTATAGGAGGCCCCGATTTAGAACAGTTAAGAGTAAGGATTCTTGTAGCAATGAGCATGAGCTCAGCGAACTGTTTGATTTTGTACAGCCTATGAGAAGGGAAGGTTGTGTTTAAACAAAAACCATCTTTTGACCCCCTCTTCAGAGAGTTCCAGTTTTTCTAAATTAAAACAATTCTTCTGTACGCTGGACAGGTGCTGGCTAACTTTTTAGCCCAGTGCTGAGTAAGAGCTAAGGTAGAAAAAAATGTTCTTTTTATTCCCAAGTTTGACGCAAAAGTCGCAGAACAGATCCTATAGTTTTACCAATAAAGAAATCTCAGGACAAAGACTTAAGAAATTATATTTAATTCAACTAAACTCTCTGAATTTAAGCTTAAAAAAATATTCAGGAGATTTGAATTATCTGTGTTATGATCAAAGGTAGGTATTGTACAAAACGACTACAAAACAAACTACTGTTCCTCAAGAAGGCACATCCCATAACAGCTAGATGGTAAAAGTATTGTTTAAAATTCTGGTTTTGAGAACCAGTCTCACCTAGAATTTAAAAGAACATCAGCCAAAATACCCCCAAAAAATTACACACTTGTTCTTATGCTACATGCACATGTAGTATTGGAAATGGAAGAAGCAGGAGCAAATCCCTCATTTTGTAAAACTTTATTTTTGCTTGTTTGCATTACTCTGGAGCACCTCTGCAACTTAGAAAGCTCACCTCCACCTCTAATCCCATTATGTCACACACTCAGCGTTCTGGCTGCTGTGTGACGGCTGTAAAACCAGTAAGCACAGACCCACTCCATTACCCACCCAGAAACACCGAACAGACCCCGGGGAGCCCCGCTCAATGTGACCACGGCACTTACTAGGAAGATTTGTTGTCCAGTAGGTAGAGATCAGCCAGTTCTGCATTTGCTCACTAGTAGTTTCCTCTCCGCTAGCAAACTCACAACGCTGTCACACAAGACAATGCTTTACTAAAATTGGGTCAGATGCTTCCTACTGTCTTCTCCAGTATCCAGAAGATTCGTTACACTGCTCTCGGTAATTACATTGAGAACAAGTTGTCAAATCAGCAATTCAGTGTTAATTATTGCTTATCACCTTGTTATTTTAACCCAAAATCTCAGTGATTTCATTTCTCCCTATCTCACTGACAAATATCTGGTCCTCTGACAATCAATATCCAAAAAAGCAGTTAAGGGCTTCAGTGCAATCCTAATATACACAGTGGCAGTGTGTCCTCTCACCAGTTTGGGGCCAAGCACATCTTTAAGTGCTGCTAGAGTACATCACCTTAGAGTGTAGTCAAAGAGCAGTAGACAAAATAATGAATACATTTAAAACAGACAATCACCTCATTTAATTACAAGGAGATTGAGCTGCCATTCATCTCTTAGTCCTAACATAAGATTTTCTTTTTTTTTTTCAAAACAGTGTACTTATTTTTTAAAAAAATAAAAACAGAGGCATCTCACACTGAATCGTAACGTGGCAAGTTAAGATAATAATGCACCCAGAATGCAGGAGGGGGCAAAGTCACACTGGAGGCAGGCATCATCTCCCCCCTCCTTCGCCGCCTTCAGCAGCTAGCAAGGCTGAGCAGAACTAGCTCCTCTGTTAGAAAGTCACATGCAACAACTGAAGAGCAGTAGGACTCCACACTCTGAACAACCATTTTCCATTCATTTAGCAACCACAGAGCTGTGCAGTAGTGGTAACGACATGATTAGGCAATATAGTAAGCCCTCGCGGTTCAATTGGGTTTAAGTGCAAACAAACTTGATATAGAAACTAAATACAAATAATCTGCTAACTAAGACAATATCAGCCTATCATTATTCCTGTGGTTGTCTTAAACTTGCATGGAGCGCACCAGGCTGAAAATGCCATTTCAGAAATAACAGAAAAGAAAACAAAAAGCGTTGTCAACCTTAAGCATAGTATTTATTGAATGTTTTTTTCCTAGAGCCACTTTATTAAGTGCCAATGCATATTTATCTATGGTGTTTAATTTGAATGGATAAGGACAAAAGACCCATGGCTACATATATCCCGGGGAGGAGGGGAGAATGGTGAATAGGTCAAAGAAGAAGGTTGATTCTGGCAGACCCAGACCTCTGAAGTGGTATACTTTATTAGGAACAGCCACATAGCTAACCAGAATATAGTTGTAGGCTGGAGTCCAACACAATGCTTTTTATGTGACTCTCATAAAGCAGACTCTCATAAAAGCCTGTTTAGCAAAGCCATAAGCAGTGTTATTTTAAACAGTTTATTTACATTACTTGGATCGGCAAAAAGAGATATAAAAACCAGTTAAGTCTGACACATTCAGAAGCATCACTAGTTACATGCAGACACAAGACAAAACATTGGTGGTTAAAAAAAACCCAGAAGTTGAGAACGCCTGCTAATACACAGTTAAACTGTTAATGAAATGCAGAAATATACATATTTAGATAGTTCCTGAGATAGCATTGCATCGTGAAACAAGTGAACATACAGTTTTGAAGGAAGACAAATACATGAGAAAGGCCGGTAAAAGCCTTAGGAGTACTACAGCTGAAATCTGACACCCCAAAACTGGGCCCTCTAGTTACAGCATCACACCAAAAATCCCATACATTAAATAATGTTTCATTAACCAACTATGTGGAAGACATGGGGTTTTCAGGGTTCGTTTAACAGCCCTACTGGAAGGGAAAGCGATTATTTTCCTCAGACCTTCACTTCAAAGAATTCATTTGACTTTGGGGGTCAAAGCTAGTCATAGCCTTTAAACTTACTGTTCAAATAAACCTACATAACATACCACAGTGTTAAAGCGAGGCTGCAGAAGATCATAATCACAGAAACTCAATTCTATATATTTTTTTAATAAACAACTACACTTATAAAATATCTGGAATAAGCAGCTGTACAACAGGTTAACTGTCATACTTGAAAGGTCAGGTACTTCATAATGCATCTCCATTTAAGTAATCTAAAATTCAAACAGAGTGCTCTGCCAACTGATGAAGTGAGGCAAGCACAAGTCATCCAAACTAGCAGTAGTTACGTGGTCATCGCCTTCGTTTCAAAATCTGACAAAGTAGCTCATTGCCTAGAGGCGACAATTTCCACAGAAGAAAATGCTTCCATTACGCTGGTGAGAAAATACATTTGTGCAAGGGAGTACTGCATCCTACATGACAACCGAGTTACTCATCCCACTGATTAGCTGATCTGCTTCAGGACAACTAAAGTCCCCTTGTGATTAACTTAGTGTTATCTAAAATTTTGCTAATCACTGCTAAGTGCTAATGACTAAGGTACCATTAATGTCAGTAACAGGTCATTTGAACAGCCAGCTGCCTGTCAGTCACTACAATACAGCACTGTATTTTACACCCGCTTCATATCAAGTGGGTTGTTGATCGACTTAATGTAAGACTCCTTTTTTCAAAGATTGAAGGAAGATTGACCAAGGAAGGAGAAGGAATACCCTGTTGGGGAAGAAAGAAGGAAAAAAAAAGTTACTTAATCATTTATTAGCCAGTGTCAATAGTACAGTAGTCATTTCTCGATCCTGATAAATACCTCCTGTACTGTTACATTCCTTATACTATGTGAGATTGGCAGCTTTTGAAATTAGTGATTCAGCATTTCTAGATCTTGAACAGAAAAGTTAAATGCAGCTAAATGAGTAGAATGCATATATTTAAAAAAATGCAGAAGAAAGATTTTTCCTTGTTACCAGCCTTGAGAGATTCAGATGCAAGAACATGTTTTTGATGAACAGCTGTTAACCAAGTATTAGCGTACATCTTGCATCACACTTTTTGCAATAATAATCTCTCTCCAAATTGAAGGCAAGATACATTATGATAATCTTAGAGAAATGGAGCTCCCCTCAGATCCTACAAATTTCTGCATCCTTACCAGCTTTAAGCCCCAAATTAGATGCTGAACACATGCCTTCTTGGCTACAGAAGGCAACAGACATCACAATGATTTGTCAAAGCTTGCTTTAGCTGTGCCTGGATGGGCACAAACCAGGCAAAAAGCTGACTTTTCTGGTGCTAGGAGCATAGACTGCTTCTGGAACTTAAAATTACAGTGAAATCAACACATCAATATCTAGTACTAAAAGTTAACCTCTTCGGATCAGCTGAAACTTTATATTCTTTTTACATTAGACCTCAAAATACTTTCATAAGCAATCTTCCGTTGCTCTTTATAGCACAGCCAAGCTTTTCAGCATATAAACAGGTCATGGTAGTTAGGCAGCTTGCTGCACCTTCATGCTTCAAGAATCTTTTAAATAGGGACATTTTGAGCAGGTAAGGATATGCCACCTCACTATGAAGCCTAAAGCCCATTTGTGGCACATCTTCTGTTTGCAGTCATATGCACTGTTTGAAAATTAAATCCTCAACTCCTCTTTAAATAGCAGCTCTTATTAGACTCTAAAGTACTTTATACAGGGTATTTCTTCTGTTTACAGATAGGGGAACAAAAGCTTAAATCCACAGGTAAAATTAGCTGCTCAAAACTTCCCTGAAACCAAGTTATTAAAGTCCTTTCAACTCTGACCCCTAAGCTATACTGCCACTTGGACAACTAAACAGAAACAGTAATTCAGTTGTATTGAGATTAAGGGGAAACCTACACACACACACAGATAAACTAAAGTTAAAGGGGTCTGTGAAAGAATTAACTTTGCACCCAGAACCAGAACTAAACCACATGCGAGTAATTACTCCAACTCCATGCACTAGAAGAAGTCAAAGAAAAACCCAACACCATCTAAAACAATTCATGGATTCTAGGGGTTTATATAGTTGTACCACGGTGTCTTAGTTTAGCGGAATCAAGATCAGGTTTTTTGCTCACTTCATGCAGGATGGGTATTAACAGTCAGGGTTTGATGCACGGTATTTTTCAGCACCATACTGATTATCTGCAGCATCACCACAAGTGATAGTAATAATAGGGATACGACATAATCTGTCCAAGGCATGACCATTTAAGCTTTCCAAGTTGGAAGAGGTTTTTTCTTCTACAGCATTAGAAAGATGAGTATTTGGAGAGCCAGGACACACCACAGGTCGAGGCCTGGAATTTTGGGAGCTCCAGTCAGCAGAATTGGAGCGATGAACATTAACAGCACATTTGACAGACCCACTTAGGTTGCATGTCGAAGATGAATGAGCAATCTACAATTAGGAAGGTGTTCAAGAGTTAGTCCGAACAACAATAAACCCAAGCATCTAATCTGTATTGATATTTTCACTCTATAGGTTTACTGCACTAAAAAAATCCCCACGTAAGCACAGGCCAGGATTTTATCTAAATAAAACTATATGTCTGAATAACAGCTTTGACTCTGTCAATGGACTCAAGATATGTTTCCTACAGCTTTAGTTTCCTACCCAAGAACTGCACTGGTATCCCAGCTTGAGGGGCTGGAATTCAAACCTCTCTTTTCCCCTTCAACCTTATGATTCAACGAGAAAGGCTTTATGCAAGCTCAGTAGTGTGTGGGATTCGTTAAAAAAAGAAAAAACCACACAACACATGATCTGCTGCCAAGCTGCAGCTTACTACCTCAGAGATCCAAGAACTCTGGGAAGAGTTTAAAATAGGAAAATACTTTTTACTACTATGAGTTCCTATCATTTTGCAGAAAAAAAGTATTTTTGTACGGGGCAGACACACAAAGATAAGTGCGTGACTAGCATTTCCATGAGAAATGAGATACAGTGCCATATCAAAATGAAGACAGAATATTGGAATTATTAAAAAATTATTGGAGCAATCATAATTGAATGAAGAAAATCTCTACAGAGAACTGGGGTATAGCCACACTGATAAATTTTTTTATTATTTCCTTTCAAGCAAGGGAGTCCACTGTGATACTTCCTCCCTTATTAATTCATAGTTTCTCATGCCCACCTCACATGGCAAAGCAAAGCAATATCTTCATGTTGTACAATTTAACGGCCACTCAAACATACTGAATCATCTCTATATTCAGGTCCTGACATATCAGGCAGTATTAGAAAGATACACAGGAAATCCTGTTCTTGGCCTTCTGTCCTACAAACTACAGACTTTAGAAGTAGATGCTTACTCAGCATACAGATTTACTCAAACACTAGAATAAAAGCAAAGATGATGAAAAAATTCCTTCAAATCTAGTCTGCTTTAACTATACTGTACTAGGAAATTTAGTTTAACCCAATGTAGCAGAAGAAAGCTGCAATAGGTAGCCAGGCATAACAGAATAGTTACGGTACGTAGAACAATAAGTTATATCTGTTTACGAAAGTTTGGTAAAAGGAGGCAATTCCCTTGCCTTTTTGAAGCCTTACAGGCTGCAGCATGTGTACTTCTCTACCCTTCCTTCCCAGTTTGTTTCACTGAATGTCTATTATCTCGCTACTTTCACAGTTCTATTCGGGGTCGACCACCACATATATATCGTCCAAACTTAAAAGGATGAGCCAACACAAGACAGTGTGCTGGAAGCTTCTCACTCTCTCAAAAGAGGATACATGTTCCATCTCTAGCAAAAGAGGTTGCTTTGTTTCTCTCCACCCCCAACTTAATTGTACAAGACAACTCCCAATTTCTAGTACATACAGCAGATTTTTCTGCATTTTCAGCAAGCAAGCCTTCCCGTTACACAACACTTGCTCAGAAAATAGCAAGTCTCCGGATGTAGTTAAAAATAAATTTTTCCACTGTGGATCTTGAAATTGTTAAAATAAGATCAGCACCAGACATTAAAATAACTGATCTTAAAAAGGTTACTTATTTGGCCTGCACAGCCAAATCACTTACCGTTAATGACGACGTACTAGTCAGTCGGCTGCCTATATAATTCTCATTAGCCGAGCTGGGACTTCTTCCTTCTGTTGCGCTATGCGACATTAAAGCCCTTCGAAGAGCTCTCTTTGGGGTTTTTGAGAAAGAAAATGCTCTTGTAACCTGAGGAGTATGACAAGCAGCTTATACACCGACAAAAGACAGGCTGTATTAACTACCACAGTATGGGCTACCATTCGAATTGTGAACAGCTGCAGGACACGTATCAAATGTTAATATGACTGTATCAAAACTAGCCAAACACACCCACCCACAAGGTGATCTGGCTTTTAAAGCTCCCCATCACTCATGCTCTTCTCACTCTCTCCAAATACAAAGACAACATTTTGGGAAGGGGGGGGGAGGGGGGAGAGACCCAGACAGAAGTCAAAACAAGGCCTAGTCAACTAGGCTTCCCCGCGTCCCTTGGGTTCAGCAAAGTCAGGCCTCCCCTCCTCTCAGATGCTCTCAATTTGGTCTTCAAACTACAGCAGCCCCTGCAGTGTTCTCTAAGAAACAATATTATTGTCTTGAACACATTAAGGCTGTCGGGAGGCTGCCGAGAAGGGAGAACAATTCCCCCTCGCTGCGTCATTCCCTGTCACCCCTTCTCACACGCCACAGACTTTAGCAGAACCATGCCCAACGCAGAGCCAAGGTGACACAGCCGAGAGGCAGCCTTCCTCCTGCCTCCCAGCCGGGTCCTCGCAGCAGAACAGGGCACAGTTTCTCAGTCCATTAGCTGACTGCAGCTAAGCTGTACAAAGAGGCAAGACAAGCACACACGGGCAGACAGCAGCATTCAGCACTTACTTCCTTGTCATTTCAAAGCTTATTTTATTACCAGAACACATATATTCTACACCCATCCTACTTTTGAAGGTACTTGAATTTCAATAATTGTATGCAGCTTTAAAACTCCATTCAGTATGCTAAAATACAGTTACAGCTGAGGGTTAGGGGGTTTTTTTGTAATATCGTTAATCTTTTAAATATATTAAACAGGGTAAGTTCCGTAACAGACTCAAAAATGACTACATAATACTTAAGACTATACACAGATACTCCAAAACTCAGTCAAAGCCTCAAACGCTCCCCACCTTCTTTCTTTAAGGAGCTTATACTTAACAGTTTTACTTCACATTAGGTTTCTCCTGTCGCTACTGTAAGCGCTACAAAACACCTGAAACAGGAATACTAGCATAGTTCCCCATCTAAAATGGGGTTTATGGTAAAGCACTATCTCTGTAGTATCTTACCTTTTTTGATGTTTTCTTTATTGCCCTGGAAGCTCTGCTTAAAGTACTATCCATGTCTTTAGTACTTACTTCAACTGAATCGGGATCAGTAGTATAAATGAGATTTTCCTGCAGACAAAAATAGTCTTAATAATGGTCAAACATCAGCACTTGACAGAATTTCATTCTCCAGGTCATTAGGTAAGACTTAGTGGGTTTAATTACCATATTCCTCCATATTTAACTCTTAATATACCGTTCAGTAGCTATTTGCTTTCATGCTATGTCATTAGATTAAGTGCTGGTGCAATCAGTTTATGAAACCACTTCATCAGTAGTTTTAAGTTTGGTGTGATTCAGTTTCAAGTTCAGCGTTGACCAAAGTAAAGGCAGCAGTTCTGAAGTATACCTAGGGAGCTTCACAGGACAGATACCCCTTTGTTTCACTAGCACATCTAGCACTCTTTGGAAGTGAAACCTTGATAGCTCCAGCTGTCAAAGCCTGAGACTGTCTTTCAGCCGAAACCCAAAAGATGTTTCAGAAGAGCCACAAGTCTGGTTTTTTCATACCTCTTTCTTCACTCTAGCATATGCAAAGCAATCTCTGACTAGCTACTTAGAAAACTTGGGAGGGGGGCATGCATGGGAGTGGGAAGCTCCTGGGGATTTTTTTTTTTGCTGCTGTTTTGGGTTCTGATTTTCAGAAAAGACAGTTTACCTAAAAAAAAAAAATAATAATAATAATAATAGTTCGGGTTCTTTTTTTCCCCCGATAAGGACATCACACAGCAAGTGGTATGGCTATTCCCAGCGCCGAACAAAGAGTCGTGAAAGCCTTTAGTGCCACCACGTGGCAAAGCCAATGCCAGCTCATTCTCACATGATGCTACACAGTTCTTAAAAGCTGGGGAAAAGGGGACCTGTGCTTAGATTGAAGCTCAATTTGACATTCAAATCAGCAAGAAAAAGAGTACTATATAGTTGGTACAAAGCACTAGTTACAGAAATTGTAACTAATGGGATTCCGCATAGTAGGTTACAATTTGTCAGCGTATGATTCTGAATGTCCTGGGTTAAAAGGGAACAATACATTTATTACATAAAGATTTAGTTTTATTAAAAAACCAAACATCTTTCCATCCCTTTGTGTTACATGTAACACAAAACACTGGAGGTAGGCAACAGGCAGATTAAAGCAAACTAACACTTCTGAATCAGTGCTTTTCCTACTAAGTACCTAAAAAGAAAAGCACAAAGCCAAGTTTTTTTGTAAGACCTCTGATATGGCAAAGAAAGTAAGACTAAGATGAGGTTCTGATTACCTAACTACCTCTCCTGAAACAAGCATGTATTTAAAAGTAACTTGTACAGTATGAGTACAGCACAGAACACAAACCATTTCTAACTTAAACGCAAGCTGTTTCAGCTATATGTACTGCACATATTTTCAGCAATTTGCTGTGATATGCACACACTCTTATACAATTAAAACATTAGCTGAAAGTCTCTTGCCCTAATTGGAGAGAATGCACTCTTCAAATTAGTAGTTTTCTGGCTGTGGAAAGCCCACACATTGAACTTCAAAAAGCGTGAGGGGGCTAGTGCCTCCTTTATTTCTTTGTTTTCTTTATTTCTTTGTGTTGAGGTTGTAGGCTTCAGTCTATAGCAGGAAGATGCTTTATGTCTCTCACATTACAGGGCCTATGCAGAAACAAAGAATTCAACCTAACACAGAGTTAAACCAAAACATACAATTCATAATGCTGGGGTCACAAATCAAAACATAGCTGTGAAAACAAGCTGGAGACAATCCTGTTTAGATCTACAGTGCAGACTTTAAATAATTTATAATTAATCTGTGATGGGGGAAGGGTATGACTCTTGATTTTTAATTACTTATTAGCTTCTATAGAAGCTAACTTCCAGGCTGCTTCTTTTTCCACCTTTTAACCACTCACTTGCAGACATGCTAGCACAAATGTTTTCTGCTCTACTTCACCTCAAGCATGTCTGCTATTAACAAGTTCTTCAGCTTCATGTGCTTCAAGCCAAAAAGAGTGAAATATTTCTAATCAGCAACATGGTTCCAGAGTACTTACTGCATCTGCTTTACAAATCGTGTTAGCCACGTGCCGACACAACAGCTTCAACCAATCTTCTTTGGGAGGCTCTTCACTTGTCATCTGGAAACTGAAGAGTTTGTTGTTGAGCTCGGTCGGTGGCCGCACAACTAAGGCAAAAGCTTTATGGCAATCTACGGTTTATAAAAAAAAGGCAAGGAGTTAAGACAAAGAATAACAATCTTTCCTATAATTCAGAGGGGAATCTTCAGAAGAGTTAACCCTCTATCTGCCAGGAGCCAGTTAGAGACAATATGATTTAATGCAAGGCTTTTATCTTGATTTACACAATAGCTGTTTTATTACTTGCAAGAGCACGGAGTTCTGTCCACATCCTTCATCAAGAGGCTGCAATCAGCTGTTCATGCACCAGTTGTTTATTCACTAAATAATCTGTACAGATTAGTCTGCAGAGCAGTCAGTCATTACCGGATATAGCAGTAAATATCAATTCATTCTCTAACTCATAGAATGCTGGACAGATCATTTCCTTACCAACAGAGAACACTGAAAACATTTACCCTATTTTGAAAAACCAAAAACAGTACTATAGATGACATTAAAATAGTCAAAATACAACAGGTCTAAACTTGACAAAGATTGCTTACTTGATAGCAGACAATTAATTTATTGCTGGTACTCCTTTATAGGAGACAGCTGAAGCGTGCTAAACACAGTTGAGGGAGAAAGAAAGAAAAACCAAGCCATCACCAATTCAGAAAAGCAGCACTGGAAAAGCAATCCTGTAAGTGTATATAAGAGAGCAGCTGACCTCTCCCAGGGTTTGCATATTGAAGTTCTTGGCAAATATTACATGATATGCCTAGAAAGGGCTCCCATCGCCCAAGTCCCAAAGTAAACCTAAGCATTGCTTAGTCATTTAAAGAGAATTCTTAGAAAAGAAACCCTAAAGTACCTTTTAAAAATGCAGGTAAGCATCACATTTACTACCTATACTCTTTGCCAATTCCATTTTTTATTTGGCTTCTGTGTTCAGGTGCTTCAGAGAACATAAAGCAGAACAAGTACAGCATGCATACCATCACCTACCGTGAAACATCAGATCTATCTTTCTAGGGTATAGATCTAGAAACTAGTCTGACTAGACTTCTCTGAAGTCACTACCAAGGCTGGAACAGTATTGTAGCATGAGTTCTGCTGCTGTAGCAATGCAATACTTCAGCGAAACCTCTACAGCCTCAGTATAGCAAAGCAGCCAGAGAAATTAAGTCATCTAAATCTTTCTTTTAAGATGCTAAGCACAGCTCCTCCTGAGCATCGTTATCACCAGTCAAATGAAGATTTGGGTTCACAGCAACAGCACTTGTCTCTGGTCAGCCTAATACTCTGGACTGAAGTTCAGGTTTTTTGGTTTTGTAAATCCAGAGCCGTCAAGCATACTCCCCTCGTTTAACTCACACTACCATTTGGTTGGCGTATGCTAATGCTATCTAGCAGTGCTGCCAAATTCAGCATCATGCAGCAATTCTTGAAAAGCCAAGAGGTGTCAGCACAAGGAATTCTCAAGCTCATACAGAGCTTCAAACAGAAGCTTATACTAAAAGTCACATACCTAACATACCATACAACAAATATACCTTCACATTCTATCCCAGAACAGCAGACCTTCATCCTTTAAGCTACTGAAAACTGTGGTTCAGGGTAATCACAGCACTTCAAAACATACAGACCTTCTGTCTCCCTGATGTCTAGGACTTTCTTGATCTGGGAGAGAGGCATTAGAACAACATGCTTAAGAGATGCAGGAGGCCTTGTGTGGCCATGTGGACTCCTGAAAACACCAATAACTTTATGCCGTTTCCTCGCAATCTGCAGTTAAATAGAAGATAAAGAAGTTTGAAGGTCTATTCCCATTGTTTTGTTTGTCTTCCATTCTTTTATCTTCTAGTATACAGGAAGGCACAGAAAGTCTTGCGACAGAAAAATACTTTAAAGAGTATTTTACTCTATTTACTCTACCACATAAATCTAAGGAACTCATTTCTCATTATTCGTTGTCTACAGTTCAAGTGATCCAGCAATATTGTTACTTAGCATCAATACACTCACCTCAAAAATAAATTTAAAAAATACAGGAAAAGTAATCTTCCATTAGAGACCTCAATTCTACCTTGCATAACAAGCAAGGGCTCTTTGAAACCTACCAGAAAGGCAGTCCAGATTTATACAGAAAAGACAACATCTATACGCATGAACCAACTTAGGCTGTGGTGCGTTATACCCTAGAAATAACACTTGATGTCGCTTGCTCAAGCAGCCATCATGTGGGTTTTGCAGTGGGTCAGCCAGTTTTTACTTTACATTAACACACAGGTATCTTACATGGTTTTTAAAACAAGGTACCTTCAGTTGCTTGTATCTTGTACAAGAGATAAGCCAAGAAACTTTGTTAGAAGTATTTTCATTTTCCTTTCCTTCCTTTACAAGGAGCAACGAAGCTGAATCAACTTGACTCCCAGGAATAGTTCATCACTCGTCACAACAATAGGCTTTTGCCTCTAGATGCTGCTTAAGACAGCACTAATTTTGGATTAGAGATGGTCTTCTATGAAGACAATGTTCTTTACTGCTGCAGACAGTAACAAGTACTTTTATCAAGCGTCCTTTTCAACCTCAGCTTCTCCACCTAAGTCTCCTTTTTTTCTCTCCATATTTCTTCCTAACATACTGCTAGTCCAAGGCATTTAAGATGTGATTTTTTTTATTTTTATTTTTTTGTAGCCTAAGCACAGACAAACCCAACCCAGAGGCCCACTATTTACTCATAACACTCAGTATAAGTAAACAGTAAAAGGACAAACATCCTGCTGAGTCAAGGACTCCAGTGCTTTTTCATCTGTTGGCACTACTCAAAGTATTATTCAGATAAACATTTATTTCTTAACATATTAAGCTGCTTCTATATTTTTGATCTGGCTGCAAGACATTAAATGCTACATTAACACCCTTCAACCATCCAGCAGTGACTTGCGCTGGCTTATACAAGAGCTATCAGAAAGGCAGTATCAGCATGTGTTGAGCTGTCAGCTTTCTGTAAATTAGCGCTCTGTTTCATAGTTTTTAAATTTTACTTGTTTATACTCCTACGTAGTGTCGAGCCTTTTATAATTCAGTTCATGAAATGTACTTATATAGTCATCTTACCTCTAGGCAATCATTGAACAGAAAGAGTGTAACCTGTTCTCCCCTGTCACAGAGGTCATCACTAAGTGCTACAGTTTCCAAACGTTGAACTAAGCTTCGGTGAGAGGACAGGAGATTGGCCTAAGTGACAGAAACAAAAAGCTCATTAAGCATTTAGTTCAAGGGCTGGATTACTGCTTGCTTACAACTTAACACTGGAAATCTGTTTAAACCAGCACCTACCCATTTTAAACTCACATGCTTTGCAAAGGGAGCAAACTACTGCACAGTCATTTTACAGCTTCAGAGAAATTACTTACTGGACATCCATCAACTTCATAGACAACATCAAAGAACTGCCTTTGTGCCTCCGTTTTTCTTTTGTCTTCATTAATATGCCTGAGGGAAGCATTTATATTTATCTTCAATAACAAGTAACGATAAATGAATGCACTGCATGTAAGACACATAAAAATAAGGAAGCTAAACATCCAGAGATGTATTTTACACAGCAGCACTGGAAAACACAAAATCAACCTTACTCGCTCATTGAAATATCCAAATACCATGTGCTAAGCATATGGGAAACTTCAGGACCTAGAACAATATTCTTGTCACATTATCAGTAGTCAACGTACCATTCAATTCTCCTCCCTTACCCCGTAAGATTTTCAACTAGAGACCGACCCAACGCATTTCTTTCCAGCCTGCATTTTACCTCCCTCAAGTCAGGGCTGCAGCTCACCAAGAAGCAGATGCAAGAATAATTACAATTTAAAAGTTGTTGTTAAAAATCAGACAAACATTTACCCAATTAATACAGGAGGTCTCATTGCTGGAGACATACGCTACACTTCAAAAGAGGCGAGACTAAATCTAAACAACTTCAGCTTTGAGCTAATTAACTCATGGAATGGTGCCAAGAATAGCTAATACAGAACCAGAAGAGAAACTAATCTTCCACCAACAGTGTATCCTTTCAGTGGCAATATGCATAGGAGTAAGATTTAAAGACTAAACACATCTCTTCCATTCTGGTGGGAATAGATAGAAATGAGTTGAAACAGAACAGAGGACTCGGGAGGTTCAGCTTCACGCCAAGGCAGGGAGTCAGCAGAGGTTCAGGTAGAAGTGCTGTGCAACAACCCACAGGCTCCTCCAACAGCTCTGGCACAGAACACCAAAGTGACCACAGCCATCAATGAGAGAGTGAAGAACACGTACAATTACATATACATACGTAAGACTGAAGTTATGGCACCAATGCACCAGAAGCAATTCAGAAGGAACAGAGATATCTAAATGGATAACAGTACGTTTCATAAAATGAGCATCACTTACGTCATCACTTCCTTTAATGATTCAATAGCTCTCTCTAGAGTTACTTTGTCTGGGTTCTCTTCTGCTGTATGCTTCTTAATATCTACAATTTAAATAAATAAATAAACAAACAAACAAGCCCCATACACAATTGCCTGAAAAGAAAGATGAAAATATCAAGTTTAAACCGTAAGCCAGATAAGATAACTGAAGGAAACAGAGCTATCCAGGAGTACAAATAGCCTTAATTAAGTGGAAAAGCAGGCAAGGCAGCAATTGTCCATACATCTCATTAAGAAAAAACCCACCTACAGTGAAAAAAACCTAAACGCTTAAACTATTCAAAAATCAACAAGACCATGTACTGGTTTTGTTGAAGTGCAGCGACAAGCACAGAAGGTTTTTTCTAACCAAAGCAAAGGATGCTGGTGTGGTGTTTTTCTTATTTTTACCAACATAACCATTACTGCAGCAAGTGGTTGATACCAGGTGGAACACAGGAAGCTGTAAGCCTTGTCAGTAGGAACGGCTCCCTAGTCTATGCTAACTGCATTTGAATCTCAATTATATTTGTATTTGAAGAGACAACACTGTCGTCAGAATTCTTCCTCTACCTGTATCCTGCAGACGAATGTATAAACAAGTGAAACCTAGCCAAAAGTATGCTTTCTTCAGTAATTGCTCTTGCTGACTGCCATTAAGCAAGATTAACTCCCAGAATCACACTTGTTTTATATGAGAAGAGCTGTTGCTAATTATGACAAAAAGCAGACATTATCTTTGTTTTAACACCCTTCACATACTAACTAATAAAAATATACATATATACACACACACATCACTAGATTACCATTTAGTAGTAGAGCAACACTAGGCAGCCTTTGAACAGGACGGATAAGGAGTTCAGCTAGACTTTGGCGGCCACATTCAGGTTTAGCTTGGTTTATCTGAGAAAAGAAAAGGGAGAAAGGAAATAATTCTTACCTTTTTTCCCCCCACAAAAAAAAAAAAAAACCACACCACAACCCTGCAAAAATTACACGTTAGGAGAAAACTTGTCTTCCTTGAAACTAGAATTGCAGTAAAAGTTTGAGAATCATTTGCCACAGATACTTAGTCATTAACAGATCATGTTAAAAACACATTGCATTCAAATCTGCACAATATTTATCACACTATGTTCTCAGAACATCTAGTTTTAAACTGCCCCTATTATTGACCTCTCAGTCTTTGTTTCAGATGCTAATGTGAAGTGGTACAGGAGATGACCTGTTCTCTTATTCCCCATCTTTTAGATATCAATACTGGGATATAATTCCTTTTACCTCAGAAAACATGAGCTGAAATCTGTCAGTTTGATTACTCCACTATTTGAGAGACACTTGTTGGATATAGAAGAGGAGTTAAAGCTATGCTGCACTACTCATCAACTCTATACCTTTATCTGAAGGGCTCAAGAGTCTTTAGACTTGTCTTCAGCTAACTTTCTTGGAAGATCATCTTCCTGTTAGATCTCCACTGTTATGCTCCTATTCATTAGTCACAAGAATGTTGACAGATTCTACCTCCCTGGAACTTCACAGATGCTGAGAGCAAGTTAAAAAGCTATTTCAGAAATATGAGTCTTTTAAGCACAGGGAGGGGGACCAATAAAAACCAACAGCTGTAGTTATCTTTACAGAAAGGAGAAGACATGTATTTGAGAGAAGGTAAGTCAGAATGCACTTTTTCCAGCAACAAATCCATATAATCAAACTATCTTGAGAGCTAAATAACAGAGAAGGAACTTGGACCTCTTACAAAATAGTCTTAAGAGTAGCTTGAGGGATTGAAGTTCAAATCCTTCCTCTCTCTGTCTCACCAAGAGATGTTTACATTCCTCCAAGCTTCCAAAATTCCACATTCTTCCACCTACTGCGTTAAGTAGCTTACTTGGTAATGGTCTCCATGTTCTACTCAAAGACTTAGTTGTGCACTTACCTTTAAGAAGGCATGAAACCTTGGCTTCTGCTTTTCACACCTAGTAATAGTCTCCTTGCTCATTTCGAAGAAATTCACAAACGGAGGGTATGTTTTCAACAAGTCTTTTGACTGAAAGAAACAACTGTTACAGCTCTGCTTTACATATTATGTAGCATTGTACATATGTTCATATGCCCTGAGCCATACAAAGCTGCTCAAAGACACATTTCAATAAAGAATAATAAAAAATGTGTTGTAAACCCAGGCATGTTCACAGAATAAGTTAAGACATTTTTGCATGCCAGATGCCCAGGATTCAATGCTGCTGATTAAATGCAGACTGCTCTCAGAAACATCAAGTACACACATGACAATCTTAGAAGCTGCTGAGCAGCTCAAGTAGAAGGCAGGCTCTCACCTAGCAAGATGGTTTTGGTGAGAATTTCAGAAATTTCTGACAGGTAATTTCTCCATTTACTGCAATCACCTTTAAATGACACTAAACCACCAGAAGCAATACCTTAGACTGAAAACTTTTGAACGCCAAACGCTATTTGCCTCAATATGATCAGGTCAGCAAAAGCACAAGATACCTAGCAGACTACCGATGTTAAAACAAATTGCGGTCCCAGACCTAGCTTTCCTGTTCTGCACATTCTGTACGTGGGAAAACGAGTCCTTATTCACTTACACATTTTGAGTCTTGAAGGATGAAAAGAAAAAGTTGCGGTAAAAAGCTGTTTTGCTAGTTATTTACTATTGATCAGAAACAGCACATAGCTAAGGTTACAGAAGAGCCCCTTTTAACACGGGAGTAAAAAGCATATCCCTAGTGTTACAAATTACAGTTGTCAAACTGTATCTATTTGGAGTTTTACCCCCTCATTGAAGAGGACAGGCACACATAGCCTTACCCTGAACTGCCCATACAAAGTATATCATGTAACTCAACTGAAAAGCCTAAACAGAAAATACAATGATACAAGTTAGCGGGTTTTCCTCACTCGGTAGTGCTTTGCTTGTATGTGCTAGCTCCTACAAACGGATTATTTGTAAGGCAAGATAATAGCTCTAACACATAAAAAAAAAAAAAAACCGAGACACTTACATATTTAAGAATGATATCACCAATACTTCTGCTTTCAGTCCAGTTCATCATAAGATCTTCTAGGTCTTCCTAAAACACATGTAAGGGGATGGGGGGGAAGAAAGTGAGAATGAACTTGCATAAAGTTGTAAGATGGGATCAGAGTTCTGCCAGACACATGTCATTAGCTGTGTGGCTCACTGAGAGGTGAAAGCGAGACCTCAGGCTTACAGAATATACAGCTCTAAATCAATGCAAGCAGAGCATCAGCACCAGCCAACTCTGCAACAAGAGGACACTGCTGTGTCCCGTACACTACAGAACATATCCCAGAGGTTTATTAAACAGGTATACACAGAAGACAGTTGAACCAATTCTAATTAAGAATGCACACCTAATATAGAACTCTTAAGTCCGTAAGACAGGACTGAAATAGAACTAACATAGATCTCCCTCAATCGTTTCACCAGGGTGTCAAGGAAAGTGAGACCAAGCTGCTAAGCCTGTATCAGCTTGATAAGGATCAAGCTTATTCACCGTCAGCTAATAAAAGGGGCAGGAGGGCAGACCTGAAGGTTCAGGATTTGCCTTAAGTGAGAAGGATTCACCATTAATATTGGTCTGTTGCTGCCACTTGTCTTACCTTTGTTACACCAAAGATGAAGGAAAACACAACTACATCTAAGCAACTTTGTCTATGCTACATGCTGCAGGTGAATCCTACTTGACACATGAACACACATGCTCTACTTCTGTTTCAGTGGGCACATACCCTATTTAAGCACCTATTGTGCTTAACTAGACTAGATCCCAGTGGCTGGGGGGCGGGGGGGTGGGGAACCACAACAAAACACCCAAACCACTTAAGATACAGGCAGTCTGCAAGTCCTATTTTAAAAGCCTGTTGTGAAATGCACACAGCAACAGGCATATGCCATTATTTGAAGGAGATTTTGTGACTTCATATTTGAGGAAGACTTGCGTTGTAGTCTATTACGAGACCCAGAGATGGCTTCAGAGGGTGTTTGCAATCCAGAGCAAAAACCCAACATAAAGAAAGCCTCAAGGAAACAACCTCATAGAGAATTCTAATCAGCTCTTATTAAGCCTCAATACCAGCTCAACTGCTTCAGAAGTTGAAGCATGAGCCAGTTTTACAAGCTGGTAGTTTCTAACGTTTGGTTCAAAGCCATTTAAGGAGGGATTAGTTTCTCCTACCAAATGATATGTTCATATAGTGAGAATCCTATCTAAAACGCACAAAAAAACTGGTTTTGTCTTGGGGTTTTTTGGTTGGTTGTTGTGGGTTGTTTTTTTTAATTCCATAGCTTTACCTATCCTTCCAAGAGTCCCTGCTTACTTCTTTAATGGAAACACATATGTTATAGTCAGACTACTGTTTGATACTACTGGCCCCTTTGACCAGTTTTGTATCAGTTACTTAAAACCTCCTACAGGAGGGATTAAAATGGGAAAAGGAGAAGCCAGCTTATGAATGGCAATACTAGTTACATGCACAATTCTCAGATTTGATATTTATAAGCAAGTGTTAAATCTTCAAGCATACTTTGGATTTGCACATAATTCCACAGGTTGAACAGTTTGTAAGAGCACCAGGATGAACCCACACCTGTCCAGCAGACACAACTTAAAGCACACAGAAAAGACTCGAAATCTGTATCAAAGCTTCCCCTGCAAGGGAGAAGTTGCAGCTTGCCTTGATTTTAGTATGGACATCAAGAATATCTGGAATGCTGCCAAATATGGTCTTAATCTCTTCCTGTGCAAGGATTGGTCCCCCAAGTTGCCCTTCCTTCTCCAACGGAACTTGAAATAACTGATGAAATAAGACCATGAAAAAAAAAGTTAATGCCCTCCCAACCACCACACATTGTGTTAAAAACAGTTATGAAGAAACCGACAGCATTTTCCTTCTAGATCATGCTTTCCTGCACTCACAATCTCGAGATATTCCCATTTAGCAAGTGAGTTCAAGATAAAAACACCAAGTTCAGTATATGACTACAGCATAACACTCTTTCATCTACTCTTCTACTCACACACATCTTAGCTCGCTCTTTAAGTAGATAATCTGCTACAATGGAAACAAACTTTCTAGAAATTAAGCTCTTCCTGTAAACTGTCTGCCAATCTGCTCTTGGAAAAAATTTTAAATCCCTTGCCATCACTCTCTAGTCACTAATATCTTAAAAATCTGAGTCATGAAGACCCTATTTTTTCTGGTTTGGAATTTCCATGCAAACTGAAGTTCCACTGCCAATCCCAGATTAGAAATTGTATTTTCCAGCCTTTATTATTAACCAAAACTAAACATTTTTATACGCCAGCAAAATTACATGAGATTGTTTACACTGTCATCATGCACCCAAGCCCTCAAAAGCCTGCACATTACATCAATGACCATTTTCAGCCTATGAACACTAAAAGTCTTATTACAATTGACCTGTACTTGCTTTAAAACCAGCTTACCTGAATGATTGTTGTTAGAATATCAACATAGTTACTTTCTGTCTGATACAATTCCTTTGCAACCTGCCATCTTGCAGACTGCTTCAGTGGAAGAGGAGTCGAGTTTTTTGAAGGCTTTGCACAGGATTTTGGTGTTTCTGATGAAAAGATATTCCCAAAAGAAAAATAAAGCTTTACTACAACAGAGTCCCAAAAAAAGCTCACCCTCAACAACATGAAATAAGAACTTCAGAACTTTTAAATTAAGATAGTTGTTTGGTTTTTTTAATAAAGGCTATTCTGAAGGATATTCTATAGTTATCAGAGCTGTTTCTAGAAAATAGCTTTCTTTATTACAGCCTAATTATAGAACAACAGTAATTATTATTCCTCAAAATTAGTCTGAAACTAGTGGTCAATGACTTCACCCTATTATGTTTAGTAGGGAGTGAGGATTAGGTGCTGAACATTATTTATATGTACAGTAGGTACGTAGCTCAAAACCATTTATTAAAATCAGTCCTTGCATGAAACATTTCATCCTACTCTGGGAGGAACATAGGGAATAATTTCTCTTAAAGCTAAAGCCAATTGGACCTGGAACAGTCCATTAGTTTTACACACTTGGACATCAGAGACCTGTACGTGCTCATTCTGGTGTCAAAGTTCATTACTGTCACAGTTACTATGAAATAAGTACCTTTCCAGTTGTCTTCAAGATACCACTTTTTCTGAAACTTTCTGCTGACGTTGGATTAGAAGCAAATTATGTAGCAGGGATTACAACAGCACTAGCATGATCCAAGAAAGCTGGTCTTTGAAAGTAATCTGATCTTTCCTGTGTTTCTTCTGAATTATTACTTACAGGTTGTGCCTTACTGAGATTTCTTGTTTGACTTGTGTTACAGGGGCCTTTTTAAAACAGTAGTAACTCGAAATACCTCCTCTATATGATGCCAGTTAACTCATCAAAACCAGTTGGTGATTTATATCCTTGTGAAGTTTTTGACAAGATAGTTTGCTAGCACAAGTAGTCTTACCTCAACAGAACACTTCAAAGACCTAGGAATGGGCTTTGCAGGAATTTTCCCTTTAATTCCTTTAGAAAAGAACCTTTGTCCTCCTTTCTCCAAGTATACTACCAGAGAGGGGTTTTAGATTATTTACTTTCAGCTACATTGCTTATTTGCTGCAGATTTCCAGCAGAGTATTTGAAGCATTTTGGAATAACACTGTACTGTACTTCATATTTATAACTCCATATTTTTTCCTTGTTTTCCCTCAGATACAAATATGCTTACTGTGACGACAAGAGGCAGCCAGGCGTCTGTCTGAACTCTTCACTCTAATTCTGCTTTCTGCACAGTTTGAAAAGATGAAAGTCTGGAATTACTTAGCAAACATGCAGCAAAACCTGTAAGACTTCCCTACCACTACCGTTACCACTTGTATGCAGAGAGCTCTTCAACATTGCAAGTGTGTCTGAATGGAAGTTTTTAGCTCTACCTCCACTGGTAGTGCTTGACTCTGGAGTGTTAGAAATATCCAGCAAGGACCCAATAGAAAGCGAATGTTCGGCTGACGGGCGTTTCCGAGGAGGGAATGGCGACATATCTGTTTCTCTGGTCAGTTGTGCAAGAGTTTCTTTCAAACGGCGTCTTTTGCGATTGCTGTTTGGAGTATTCAGAGAAAGTAATGACACAGACTTCTTGAGGCCAGGACTCTCTGGCTGTAGCAAAAGAAAGTATAGTTTAGTGGTTTTACCCACTGTGTCCAGCTCAACTCAGTGCAAAGGTAAATTAACTGCAAAGACCAGCACAACTCTTCTTAGGGAAGAGGAGTTCTTTCAGAAGGAAAACGGGTGAAGCTTTTTTTTTTTTTTTTTTTTTAAAACTGGAAGCCACACCAGTATTTTGTTTAACTAAAAATAAGTTCAGCCTTTGGGAAGCAGAAAAAAGGGTTTTTTCCAGATTAGTATTATATGAATAAAATTTCTAATAGATTATCTGGAACTTAAACGCCACTAAAACATTTGATCTCTAGCCCTACACATACTATTGGATTTGGGGATAAGATTAGCACATACATGCTGCGCATTACGTGACAGAGTTCAACATACCTTCTCAAATAAATACATGGATTCTCCAGCTCTGGCATCCATTTGAATGCTTCCCCAGAACCACTAAAGGAAAAAAAAAAGAAAACACACATTAAGAACACATTACAGGGATTCACCCAAACCTAAAAATACTCAAAATAATATATATTAATAGCAAGGCAGTCTGCATACATTTTTTCAGAATAAGCCAAACGTTTGCGTTTAGTATCTCAGATACTGAGTATTACATAGCAATGTTCTTTCAACAGTATGTCAGCACTAACCTCTTGCTTTACAACGTACAGTTTTTCTAAAGGCTCAAATGGAAGATCTTTTACTGTACTTTCTTCAACGACTAAATGTGTACACCTTTCATCACCAACTGGCAAATACTGTCCTCCTAGATAAAAAAAGGCAAATTAGCAAGACTAAAGAACATTATTGTTAGAAATTAATAGCTCACTTGGTAGTTCTGTGGCACCTATTATTAAAGAGACAAGAGCCAAAGAGAGATGAGCTCTTGCGAGCTGATCAGTTGTTGGGCTTACATAACACGCTGTTATTATCAGCAGTGGACAGCTTTAAGGAAACGGGATGTAACATGCAGTAGCAAACTACACATTGAAAAGTCAGAAGTACACAGAATTCAGAAGGCATTTAAACCTGTCTGGCAATAAACACAATATTCTTCTGCAAAACTTTTCTTGTTTCTTGGAAGCAAGCCAGGAGTACTCACCCTAAAGGCATCCATAAGCTAGAACCTGTGCATGTCACAGTCTTATAAGCAGCTTTAGGTAAACAGGTGGGGGGGTGGGGGGAGATGAAGCAATCTGAGCCACCTTTCATCTCTTTTGATGAAGCCTTACTGTTGCAAGCTTGCTCTGTTCCCATGCCTACAGTTCTGTTACATGCAACTCTAGCAATACAAGACTGAAGACTTGTAAGTTGTCTGTTACATCATTACTGTCAACGTAACTATTAACATTGTACTACATTATTGAAAAATGGAACACTTCCAATCAGGTGTTTCACCAGCAATGAGTCATATCAATGTCAATGCTTTCTGTGGATTATGTAAAAATACGTACTACAAAATGGAAGCAGAATATACATATTATGTAGCAGGTTTTCCAAGATATCTTCAAGCATCCTGCAATCACTTCTTTTTAAATTCTCTAGTTTCAATCAGCCTCAGAAGTCTGAATTTTTCAACAGCTACCAGAACTTATGCATACATGACACCTAAAAATCAATTTATAGCTCTCCAAGTTGAAGTATCCTAATACTGCAGGATTCATGATCCAGCATTTCCACTTCAGTGACATTTATCAGCTACAAACACCATTCTTCCCACAGACCAACTTGCATAAACAATAACCTTGCATTTCTGTCATTTCTTCCATGTTAGCTTTCTCATCATCAGAGAATCCAAGGAAACTTAACATGCAATCCTGGAAGGGAAGAACCTTAAACTGATCTCTGAAGTCATCATCAGCTGCACAGAAATCACTGAAAAAGAGAAAAATAAACACAACAAAAAAAGAATTGCACAAAAAGGTCACTAAAGCAGTGCTACGTCACTATTTAAACAGAAGCTCATAACCTTGCATCCTGTTCACCTGCAGTGTTAAGGCTGAAGAAAAATAAACACCTACATTTCGTTCCTTTTCTCCCAAGCCTTATAAATCCACTCAGCTTTCAGGATAGGAGTACCAAGACTTACAGCAGCCTATAAAACAGGAAAAGCACAAGTTGTACCAAGTATTTCCCGTTAAGTCTTCCCATGCCAAGAAAAATTTGTAACTTAGCTTATAATTTTCTAGACAGATAGTGCAAAAAGTGAACATATTCCTTCAAGAATTGCATCCAACTAACTCCCAAAACTTAGAATGTATTAATTTTTCAGTGACTAGGAGATCAGATCAATAGTTATTTTGGAACTTAGAAGTGCACCGTTGTATTAGTCTGATATCCTTCATCACTCACAAAAGCACAAAACCAAATCCCTGTTCCAGTGGAGTACAGGACCTTTTTTCTGCTTTTGGTACTTTGTACGAAGACAAACATCCCAGCCTGCTTTTACCAAAGAGAAAGTGACTATTCCAAAGGAAACTTCCATGACTGCATGGGAGAGATTGTAAAGTTTTCCTACTTTTCCCCTTTGAGTTGGCAGAAAGGGGTGTCAACAGTTCGAAAGTACACCTTCTCTTCTAAATGGAAGATAAGACAGACTAGGAAAAAAGCAACAGCTTACTAACAATTCAAACAAGGGAGAATCAAGGGACATAAGCATTTCTATGTCATATTCCATGGAATAAAAACCTATAAACTCATATTTACTTCTCAGCTGGACATAGTGTCCTGCAAGATCCCCTTTTGGTAGATTGTCACAGAGGAGGGGAAAAAAAAAAAAAAAAAAAAAAAACACACAACATCCACCACTCATACATAAAGGAAGATTTGCTTCTTTATATACAAGTTAAAAGTAATTTTTAAAAGAAGATGCACACAAATTGAGTACTAAAGTTTTTTTGCAAATTACCTCAAGGTTCATTGTTTGGACAGGAAAAAGAAGCAGGCGTGTTTATATATAAACACCTGTTCATCAAGTCTTAAGTATACTGACAACATCAGTAGATATTGATGTATTGATGTAATCAGTACTTAGGCATTTTGGTTCTTGTTATTTACTATACTTGTCTATTTCAAAAATCCCTGCACTCAGGCAATTCATATTATTTAGATCTCAGAGACAAAAACATGTCAAAAGCTCAACACCAGATGGAGATGACCTTACCATTGCAAGACATTGCTGTTGGTACACGAAAAAACCTAGCAACTTACAGCTGAAGTATAATTTACAGACTTGGCCTGCAGGAGACAAATTCTGAAAGTTTCTATGAAGTGCCCACTCAAGCTTACATACTCTGAATTTTTCTCCATGTGTCGAGTGAGCCACCAGATGTGTAACTTTTGAGCTAAAGTCCCTTCGAATAATTCCACCCATATGATGAACCAAGGTCACTAGTTTAACCTGAGAAATAAAGATGAAATAAGTTTTCAGTATAACCTTTGAAGCATACTATACAGAAAGCAGTACAAAAATAGTTTACAAACCAAGCTACAGGAAGTCACATCAAATGTCTAGGAATAAAAATGCTCCTATTTGTTCTTAAACTTGCTCACATCTACAGGAGACAGTACAGCTGATATATCAGAACTACTAAATTTTTCTAAAAAAAAAAAAACCCTTAATACAGCCTCTCATGATCATGATACATAATGGCTTCACATTTTCATGCAAAACAGATTTGAAGCACTTTTAGCTCATTGATTTAGTCAATTGTACCTGAAAGGGTAATTGCCAGAATTTACATAAGAATTTGAATCTAGCAGATAAAACCTAACTACTCCTAACACTGAGCAAAGGCTTTTGTTTTGGGTTGGGTTGGTTTTTTTTTTCCTGATGAAGGTGTGGACCCACACTGTCAATTCCCATTCATTCAACAGGGACATTAGGTGCCAACTGCACCATTGAAAAAAGCAAAGTACTGGAGTATGAAACCACTTCATACCTAGATACATCAAGACTGAAGTCCTGATAGCATGGCAGCGAGATAGCATGTCTGCACGTGCTCTGAACAGGACTACTCGGCTTTACTTGACCACACTACTACCATACAAATAAGAGGACAGTATTGGGTAAACATCATCTTATCTGAAACCTCAACCTACACATCTTTAAGCCCTGCTGAAACAGAGCTGTTTAACATCACTCAACAAAAAAAGTGACAGAAGTATGGACAACTCTACTTGGACAAGGAAACAATTTTGTTCCCATCCTCAAAAACTTCACTGCCTCTGGACATGCAACAAAACAAAAAAAATAAACAATTCATTCCCTGCAGTCACGAGCTCTAGTCATGGCTAAACCCTATGGGTGAGAAAACAGAAGAGTATTTTGAAAATAAACTTAACACAGTTTTAAGAAAAAATATAAAAGAAAGGCAGTCTTACTAATTCATCTTTCTTTCTGAATCCTGTAAAGCACAGTACCAAGTTCAACATACTTGCACAGTACAGTGGACGACAGGAGAAAGGTAAAGGCTGCAAGTAAGAAGTAAGCTTATTAGTGAAAAGCATATTGCTTCCATTAGTTTTAGCATTATCTTTAATACAGTACTATTGTTCCTAGTATTAAAATGCATCGGACACTACTCCAAGTCTGTGTATTCAGTTATACCTCAGCTCCAGACCTGCCAACATTCTGATAAACTAAACTAGAGCAACCCCAAGTTCCACGTAGCACTCCATCCTTTTTCCGCCCCCCCCCCCCTCCCCAGTTCATGCCCTCTATGTGACAACCTTTGGAAATATAAATCGTCTGCTGGAGCATCATTTGTGTGCTGCCTTTCCTAATGGTGCAATCCCCAACTAGTGGGTCAACAACTCCCACAGCTACTGCAGTAGTTGTAGCCATACTGTCTGTTTTTCACTACATGCAATATCCTAACACAGTATTAGAAACTTGCTCTTCTCTTGCTATGAATATTTATGATTGATTGGCAAAGGAAAATAGATTTTATTTTGTACGCTTAATGTTTAGAACTCACCACATCAGTGAACTGCTCAGCTGATTTCAACAGAAAGCACATACCTCTCCTTTTCGTGCACAGTGCAGTACTACTGGAGGTCCAATGACACGGCAATCTGCTTTGCAGAGGTTGTTAAAGATACAATCTTGGAAGTCTGACACAACGAAGATAGTTTCAAATTCTGGGGAATCAGAATCTCCAAGCTCTTCTATTGTGTCTGTCTTTATGTAGGGCACTTTAATTTCCTTGATGCATGGGAACAAAGGGGAAGGCGTTATTCAGGCAACATAACTTGCATTACTGTCAAGATTCAACTGACTTTTATTTTGGGCCATTCAGAAAATGTACAATTGAGATTTCAGAGACAGACTCCCAGGACTTGTGAAAGCTGAATGAGATGCAACTGTTCTCTAGCATAAGAATAGCTATGAACTGCACCTAAAAAAAAAAATATCTTAAAGCAATTCCTGCTTCTGAAAAATAAGAATTCTAGTTACTATAGTAGTTTACGTATCAGTTCACACTGATAATATAGTATGGGAAATATCTACAGACAGAAAAAAACCCCCAAACAAACCAAGCACAAAAGAGTAATTCAATTTCAGACTGTTGGAACAGCATAAGGTAATTCTGGATGCTACTAAAAAGTAGGATCCAGCTTACAACAGCAAGATCCATGCTGCGTAAGATCTAAAGTACAGAAGTCAATTTTGTTCATTGCTTGATAATTTTAAGGGTTCTAAAAATTTGATCTATTCCAGTTTCAATCATTAATTGCAAATTTTCCATGTTTTTTACATGAAAAAAATGGAGAACGACTTTTACATCTAAGCTTAAACGCAGCTTTCAACTGAAAGAAGTCAATTAAGCAGTTATGAGTCAGTTCATAGCAAAAACTTATTTGTTGACTGTTAGCATGCAGTTGAACACCCCCATCAATATTTCTATCCCCATGTTAGAAGAGAGCTGCAGATGCAACTTCCATATTTGAGAGTATTCATAAAAAAGTGCCTATTTTGACAAGCTTTAAGTGACACCATCAGTAACATTAGCATACGCTGCAGCCACTATGCCCATTTAATATAAAGTGTGCACATTTCAGTTCCAGTGAAGTACAACATGCTGCATGCAATCACATGTGCTTTATTCGCATGACATACCATATGAATAATACTTTTTATTAGTTTTTCTTCTGATTTACCAGGACTAGTTTTCTTTATCTTTATAACTGGTACTTCCATTATCTTAATGGTCTGTGGAAAAGGAGAACTTTAGTACAGAACCGGACTGGCTACCAGAAGTCTAAAAGCACACCATCTCATCCCCGTGACTGTTTTATCTTAAACCCACATACCTCCAAGGCTTTCAGAAGCTCCTTATGTTTCCCTGCTTCCTGAACCAAAACCACTCTTGTTTCTATTTGAGGCATTTCTTCTGTTTACAGAGAAACAAGGATAAGAATATTTTAATAGAAAAATCCATGTTAGACCTAAATCAAGCAATAACACATAGAACAATACAGGCAGACTGCATTCTTCCAAGATACCTTGTCTATCAGGAGCAAACCTGAAAATAAATGTTACCTCAAGAAGCCGGTCCTTTAATTACAGCATACCCAATTGACCATAGAACCTAAACTGCCCAGTATTTCATGAAACAAGATCCTGCAATTCATGACTGGTTACCTTACAGTCAAAGCAAGAACGTGCAAGAAGAGTCAGTGTGGGCAAGGAGGAAAATGAAGAAATAAAACAAAACAAAAAATTACAAAATTGACTTAATGCTTCTAGCATAATTAGATACCAAGACTTGCTGGAAAATAGACAGCTGGTATCTTTCTAGCTTCTGTGTTCCTGGCTGACAAATTTTATTACTTCCTAGTGGCTGCTCAGTTTCACCAAGGAATATCTGAACTGAAGTTCAGTATCTTGTTCTTTTTCTCCATGTATTAGGAAGCTTTCAAAATATTGGGAAGGAGGGACAAGCGTTGTTGCTTCCATGTCATTTGCACCAAAAGACCACCACTGGATTTTGGCTACTGCATTGCAGAATAACAATATATCTTTTTTGTTGTTTTTTAATTTCAAGATTTGTTCTTGAATTAATTTCAAGCTCAAGACTATTCATCTCTAAGGTCTACCTGTACAGAGCAGAGCAGCTGTAGTTTCCAAACACTGGTGTCAAAATATCACCTGGAACAATTTATTCCACAGAAAAGGCATCAATTGCAACTAACAGCTTTCTATGCATCAGTCAGAAGACTCACTTGATCTCATGGCTGCAACCCCAAATTTTTATAATAAGGTGAGTTAAAAATTAAGGAAGTCCCTTTGTTGGTGAAAGGATACCAAATCAACACCCTTTTAGCTACCCTACACACAATCCTGTAGTTCATCAAAGCACTTTGGTTTTTCAAAACTACTTAATGCCTACAAAGTAAGTAGTCATTACAAAAACATAGTAGTCTTAAAATAAGTTTCTCCCATTACCTTCAACATCCAAAGCAGACCCAGGAAATAAATTCTCTTTGGAGGTTTCTATAATTTTTGAATCAAGAACAGAAGAATCAGCCAAGAGGCTCCTCCCAGCTTCAGATACCACCGTACTGTTGTCAGCCATGATTATGTCTTGTTTCTTTCTTCAACAGCTAGAAGATACGTAACTATGTTACAGTTGCAAAAAGCTCATTCTAAGAGCTCTGTGACTAAAAAGTCAGAAGTAACTTCTGAAAACAAAAGATTTATACTCTTATTAAAACCCCACTCACACTGATGGCGTAGTTCTAATGCTCTTTCAGGAGTCACACAACTGATAGAAAGGATTGACAACAATCCTGTTGCAGAAATGGTTCTGAGCAGGCTACTTACCACCACAAATATTTCATTTGCACAGAAAGCTGCAGAGAGAGTACTTCAACTCTGAGCACCAGGAAAACAGTAACTCTAGTATTATTTTTAATAAGTTTTACCACAAAACACCAACAAACTAAAAGCACTTGCTTGCTTCAGTGATAAACTATTATAAGCTAGATTTGAGACCAAGATTAGCATCGTCAATTCTCCTGCTGAAGTTTCACTTCAGGGTACACAAAGTATCTTGCTAACATTTGATTTTTCAGGTGAACCGGCTAGAGTTACTGTGATTACCTAAAAATGACCTCTCAGGGAGTAGAGCCAGCAGCACCCAAGAAATCCACGAGGTTTCTCAAAATGCATGAGTCTTTACAAAGGTAATAGACATAGATATGCTTATCTGTATGATCTAGTCTAATACCTTACATTAACTAAAATATAGTAGAAGTATCCATTCATCTCCAGATAAAGAGGCCTTCTGTCTTCTCACAGGTAGACTAAACCCGGGCTCTCCCTGCCCATCAAACAGCCTCGTCACGGACTAGAAAGGCAAAACTCTTATTCCTCTCATATTTTGTATAGGTAGCTACCTGAATCTTGTAGCAGTAAATTTGTTCCAAGACATCTGCCCAACACATAGCACATTTTCTTTTGTCTGTGAAGCACTAAGCAAGTATTTCCTGTGATTCATCATGTATATATTTGCACAGCGATATCAGAAGTTATCTAGATTAGCCACTGTATCTGAACTGCTGCAGTATAATGACTTTCTGTACCACTTTAACTGAAGTCATTCTCCTCAGGACTGTAAAAGTCCCCTTAAAACAGTAGCCACCCAAATAACGCCCTAAAGCACTGTCTGAAAGGGGACTCATGAGGTAGTAAAACCCCTAGAGACTAGCACATACTATCTTTCAAGTTGTGCAATGCTTGTCAAAAAAAGAAAAAAAAAATCAGAAGACAAAAAGCAATGGGTGTCCAGCATAATGGCAATATAGAAAATAATTTATCTTCTAGAGTTTAGGAAATTGCGTTTAAGACTCTTGGACAGCATTCACATACATTCATAATACATCAGGTAAGTCCTAATATAGTCACGAGCAATAAGTCAACACCACAAATCTAGCAATTCTAGGCATATTCAGTTATCAGAATTGCCACCCTAGTTGCAATTATGTTGCACACACAGCTGTGTGGGCTCCACAGAATTAGGTTTCCTAGTACCAAGTTCCAGTCACCCAGCTACTTTAGACCTAGAAAAAGAAGAAAGTACTTTTAACTAGAAGAGTCTTTAGGGATCACTTGACCAGAAGGTTCTAAAGATAGCACTAGGAACTGTCACACAATTACCTCTCCTTTAGCAGCAAGAGTGGGGGGAAGCATTAATTGCTGAAGACTCAAGCCATATTGTTAATAATTATTACCACACAGACGTATGTAAAATCAGACCAAAAAAAACCCTAACCACCTCCAATTAAGGGTACCATTAAATTTAAATCCTAAAGATTATTTTTTAAAATAACAGCAATATGATTCCTGTCATGCTGCTGTTGTTATACCTAATAACATGTATATGAACTCACAGAGAACTTCAGTGTATTTGTGAGAAGCCCATACTTAGGGCTAGGCACTGATTTTCTTCATGGCTTTTCCAATATATTTATGAGGTTCCATTCTGGGTGTATTTTTAAAACATTCCCTGCTTTAATGGTCATGTATTAATTAATAACATAATATTTCTGGATATTACTGGACTTACACACCAGAAGTGCCAAGATACAGAAACAGACAAACTGCACACAGGGACATGAAACACAACAGCTTTACCCTCACACCAAAAAAAAAAACAAAAACAAACAAAAACAAACAAAAAAAACCCAAATAAAAGTCAGAACACCATCACTACAGGACTCGGACAGACACGAATGCCCCCCCAGCACGACACTTACAAATGACCTCCCAAGGGCTTGTGGAAAGCCCGAAGGTCACAAAGCATCCACAGACTCAAGTATGTTTTTTAAAGCAGGGAAAGGACATCTAAAAGCTTCCCGTGTTGCCCATTTCCCTTCCGAGAAACCCCCCGGCAGCGTGACCAGGCTGCTGTGCCGAGGCGGCCGGCGCAGCCCCAGGCACCGCCAGCCGCCCCCACCCCGAGCCAGCAGGTGCCACCGAGCCGGCGCCTCCGCGCTGCCCCGAGGGTCCGGCCTGCAGCCCGCAGCGGGCCCCGCCACCCCCACAGGCCCCCGGCTCTCACAGCTGCCCCAGACACAACTCCCTGCCCACCCCAGCGGCCGCGGCCCCGAACCAGCCCGCCCGAGCCCACCACCGCCCTCCGGGATCGGCTGTCCCGGCCATACCGCGCCCGCTGCCGGCGCCCAGAGCCGGCTGCCCCCTCACCGCAAACCGCAAAAACAACCTCCGCCATGAGCGGGCGCCGCCACCAATTCAAAAAGCCAGCCGCCGAACTAAGTGAGCCGCCCATTGGCTGCCAGCCCCACGGCCTCTCTGTAAGCCTCCACCTCATTCGGCATCTCTCCCAGATGTCCCGCCCTCCTCCCAGCACAATTTGGACTGCGCTTCCACGCCTTCCCTTTCCGATTGGGTGTCGCAACTGCTGCTCATAGCGGAGACGTCTTCCATTGGCGGGAGGCGTTTCCTGGGCAGACGAACAGGCCTCGTTGCGGGACCCGAGAGCAGGTTGCTGAGTGGGTGGGGGCGCCCTGCGGTGATTGGCTGCTGGGAAGGTTCGAATGCTTCCAACGGCCGCGCCGGAGAGACCCGGATGGAGCGGCGGCGGCGGCAGCGGCGCCGGCCGCGCTGAGGCGCAGTCCCGCTCCTGGGCAGGGCAGGCCGCATGCCGGGGAGCCCCGGAGCCGCCTTCACAGGTGTCCCATGGCCGCACGGAGACGGCAGTTAGCGGCCCGCAGCAAGTGCGGGAGGGCTGGGCCCTTAGCGGCCATTGGCGGCCCGGCCCCCCTCATCCTGGCCGCCGTGTGGTGGGCCGCAGGGCACGGCCTGGCCGGCAGTCCCGCAGAACGCCCTTGAGCACTACCCAAAAGAGAGGATAAATAATGGCAGTGGCCGCCATAAAAATATTAATGCTATTAATAATGTAGTAAGCTCTGCCTGGCTGAGGATACCGGTGTGCCTGTATTATGCTGAGTTTCAGAATAACCAGTTTATAGGAAACAAGGGGAAAGACCTGGTCAAGATGAAAATCAACCAGCACCAACCTCAAAACAAATCAATTATACCAAATGTTTTGCTGTCCTTTTCTTTTTAATTTTCTCTAATACTAAAACTTGCTGATCTCAAAAGGAGTCCTTTCATAGGGGCCCAGCACCTCTGCAACCTGATTTAGCAGAATGTCTCGCTGGCTCAATGTAAAAAGAACAAGAGATCTATTTTCTATTAATAGAATTTTCTACTATATGCTAAACTCATATATGACAAATTAAGTTCTTAGATCTTACTCATTTTTTTATGCTACAGATCTTTATTGGTTCAGGCATTTTCATGACTGATCCATCAGCTGTAGTGCCAGTAAGAGTCCATCAACCTTTTTATGACTTGGAAGAAAAACAGAATAGGAAAACGCAGCAGAAGATGATAACAGGTGTTGTTTATGTGACTAAAGATTTGCTGGTGAGATACACGCAAATTAGGACTATTTTCTTGCGAAAAACATTTCAGAATAACAGCCTGGAAACCAAGAAGATCATTTCAATTATTACACAGTCCTACAATTACTTTATTTCTTACAGAGTACTTGCAACAATGACTTGCAGTCGAAATACAGCCTAACCTGGGGTCCTTCTGTCACCTGGAAGTAGCATTGTGGGCCATCATTTCGCAGTCCCACGGCAGGCCAGCCTTCACTGGCTTTTCCCCTGTTCTTTCTTTGCACTCATACCATGTCCTTTTCAGCCAGGTCTTCAGTCTCCCTGACACCCTGAACCAGGGGGCAGCTTTCTCCTGGTTTGGAACAAGTTCTGCAGTACTGGAGTCAATGTTGTCTCCGCAGTACGGTTTCTGGGAAAGATATTGGTGATTGTACATTAATTTCCACTTAACCTCTAGGTCCTATATGAAATGTTGTGCCTGCAAAGACAGGAGAAGCATATTTATTGGGGCTGAGGATTAACAGGTGATACATGCGTTGCTTCTCAGTTAAAGGTTTAAAAAGAATGTGATACCTAAATGTTCGGTATGTAAATATAGGCTCACTGTGCATATGGAGAGTAACGTGGGCATTAGCGATTTTTTTGAATATACTTGAAAATCCAGAATTACAATCTCATAAATCAACTAGGGTATTTCTGATGAACTATCTTAAGCTGTCCTTCCTGGGGGCGATAGACAAGTTGTAGGTAGTAATCACTTAAGAAAAGTGGCTAAGATTTTTTTTTTTTTTTTTTGATCAAGAGCATTTATTCTCTCTAAAGTTTCGATCAGGACTGATGACAAAAATAATTACTATTCTTTATATGTCTGACATTTAAAAGTCTAAGTGCTTTTCTGATAAAAGGCTCTGAAATAGAAACACCTATTATTTTTTGTTGTGTAAAATGTAACACGCAGTTGAAACTTGCTGTTCCTTCCAGTTATCTAAACATCATTAAGCCAGGAATATAACACTTAATAGTTAAATAGTTTCTTCTCACAGTAACACCCACAGGGAGAAAGTTCCAGGAGATTAAATCATTAAATGAACCTTGTCACATCAGCTTTGTGGGAGCAAGGATCTTGTACCTTGTGGTGAAAGACAATGGAGGCACATCAGAAGAGCTGATGGAACCCCAAGGGCCCTGAAGGACACTTGGTGCCCTGCCTTGCCTCTGGAAGTTGGCTGTCTAGCAACCGTTTCTTGGCTTCAGGGTGTGAGTTTACGTAGATAGACTGCTTGTCTCCTAGATATCTTGCAAGTGTTCGGGGGTTTAATTTATCTATTTATTTTTCTTTTAAAGAAAGGAATCTTTCTCAGACCACAGTGTTTTATTTTTTCAACTAACTGACTTCTTTCTAAACACCTGGATCTTTCTCAACACCTCAAAGAGCTATTGGTTCAGTTTACCCAGAGCACAGTAGCTTTAAGAATGTGAGGAAGAGGGGAGATCAAGCCCAGGATGTATGTGGGGGTCAGTGGGAGCATGAGAAACCTCAGAAGAATTCCATCCAACCTTTGTAGTGCTCTTTTGGAGAGAGTAGATGAGAGAGGAGTGGGACTAGACCCAGTTTTGCCAGAGGTCTGGGAACAATGTTTTTGTTGAAAGAGGCAGGTACAAATTACTACGCTCAAGGATCCTGCATGCGGGCTTGAGGGGCAGATGCTTGGGAAAGCAAGGGAATGGGAGCAGGCAACGTAGAGGAGGCAGGGGAGTGGGGCACAATGTGAAAGAGAAGGTGTGAGCACAAAGTAACACAGAAAGGGACCACTCAGTCTAAAAAGCTTGAAAGCTCAGGATCCTCACCTTGTGCTGCTTCCTTGACAAAGCTTGTTTCCCAACAGACCTTTCACATCTGTAGTCTACTCAAAACTGACTGTGGAAATTACAGAAATTCCATCTGCTGCTGTTAGGGAAAAAGGTTAAAGATGCTTGAGAGGTGTATTTCCTCACAAATTCCAGAAACTTTCTTCTGCAACCTTTAGAATCAGCAAGGTTTTGCTTCAGTTCCAGTAAAGCTGGCTCGAAAGCTGACCTTTTACCTCTTAGAAACATATTTTTCTTTTATTACCTTTTCATGTCTATTTTTAAAGGAACTTGTCGTTTCCAGGACTCTATTTATATTTCTGTGTAACTTTTTAGTATTATGAATTCATTTTAAAGGCAATGTTATTGTTAAAATTAGTGCTCATTCTTTTTCCTGAATTAGATTCATAATGCACGTGAATCTGGCTATTTTAATAAATATTTTAATTTGCTGAAGATAGTACTATGACTAAATATTAAGGAGTCATTTGTGCCAAGGCTGAACTCTATGGTGTAAATCCTGCGTGAATAAGAGACGAAAAAGACCCATTTAGAACATTTTCTTGTCTTAGGTGTAAGAGGTGTTCCTGCATTAAACCAAAATTTGGTGCTGACCAAGGGGATGGGGGTGGTAAAAAACCCAAAACAAATAAAAAGCCCCAGAACAGAAATTCCCCATCCAAAATAAAATTATATTTATTTTTATAATAAATAAAACCCATACTTTTTGAAAAAAAAAATCTTCTTTCTGGAATTGTGATGCGTTAAATGGGGAGCAGGATGGTTTCTTCAGCTAAAATAAGGGTGTCCCGGTGTTCCTCCTGGAAACACGCTGGGTGCGGGATCCGCCAGCAGCGCCGGGCTCCGCGAGGCAGCAGGACCTGCCTCTGCACCGGGGCTCCCGCAGCCCGGCGGCAGCGAGCGGCCACCGCACACGTCTCCGGGCCTTCGAACCCCGAGAAATGGAACCCGGGGGGGGGCCGAGACACGGACACCAGGCCGGGCGCGGGGGCCTCGGGCGGCCCAGCCAGGCAGCCTCGTGTGGAGCTGCCGGGCGAGGCCGGCGCGGCGAAGCCAGGCCCGGCCCCTTCCCGCAGGGACCCGGCCGCCCCGGGCACGCCCCCGGCAGCCCCCCCGCCCCGCAGGCCGCTGCCCGGCCGCGCCTTCCCGCGGCGGCGGCTGCGGAGCGTCCGTCCCGCCCTTCCCGCCCCGGAGCGCGGCGGCCCCGCGGCGGGCGGGCCGGGCGGGGCGGCGCTGCGCTGCGCGGGGGCGAGGCGCGGATAAGGCCGCCGGCGGGCCGGGGCGGCAGGGACGGAAACGCCGGGACTTCCTCTGGGGGAGGCCGGCCCCGGGGCGGTGCGCTCCCCGCGGGGGTAGCAGCGATGCGGGCCGCCTGGGTGCTGCTGGCGGCGCTGGCCGCCCTGGCCGCCTACTACGTGTACCTGCCGCTGCCCGGCACCGTGTCGGACCCCTGGAAGCTGATGCTGCTGGATGCCACCTTCCGGGCGGTGCAGCAGGCGGTAAGCGGCGCCCCGGCCCCCGCCGGCGTTACGGTCCCGGCTGCGGGGCGGCGGGCAGACCCGCCTCGCCGGGCCGGGTTCGCGCCGGGGGGCTGCGGTGCCCGCGCCGGGGAGCGCGCCCCGGGCATCCGCGCAGCGGGAGCGGCGTCCTCCGCGGCGCGCAGCGAGGGCCCCGCACGGCCCTGCCGGTGCCGGCGGCCCGGGGCCCGAGGGGAGCCGGCACGGCCGGGGAGCGGCGCCGCGGGCAGCCCCTGGCAGCTGGGGCGGCGGGGGGAGCCGCCGGCATCGCTGACACGCGCGGCCGCAGGGGCGGGAGCCGATCGGCGCCGTACCGGGTCCTGACCGCACCGGGGAGGGAGCGCGGGGGCCGGGGGGAGCGCGGTGCCCCGGGGGCCGGGCGGGGGGTCAGTGCCTGCCGGGGCTTAGGCAGCTCCGGGCAGGGCCGCCCCAGGCTGCTGGCCGTTCGCCCCGACCCGTACCTCGGGTGAGCCCACTCCGGTGCAGCTGGCATCCCGGCATCTCCTCTGGGACTCGTGGTGCTGATGTTACCAGGCATAGCTTACTCTGGTTTCCAACTTGCAGGCTGTTGGTAAAAAAAAAAAAAAATAAATTAATGGCGTCTATTCTGATGTACTAAGTGTGCCCTAGGGAAAGAAGACATAGGGAAGCTCTTCCAAATATTAAACGGCCTTGATCTGGCATCCTATCACTAAACACAACTCTGAATGATTGGGTTTTGTCACAAGGCACACGACAGTTGTGTCACTTCATGATGTCTCCCTCGTTTTCTGCCAACGTTTCCATGCTGACATGAAACAGATCAGAGGTCACAAACTTTCTGATAATGGCTTTAGCTGGGAACTCTATTTTCTTTTGGAATGGCCTGGTCCCTTACAAGGGCTGATGTAAGGTACTATGTATGTGAAAGGTTTGGGGGTTTTTTAGTTTCCTAGCAGCGTTTCCGTTTACTAACTTCATTCTGAAATGTACCAAATCTTGTGCCTTCAGTGGGTGAGAGTATCAGCATATTCAAAATGGGATCCAGTGAGTTAATGCACAGAGGGCCCATAAATGGGTACCAAAAGGACGAGAGGGCAGCGTACCTTCTACATTCCTAGTACAGTAACTGCAGATGCTGGGAAGTATGAGGAGAGTGGACCACACAGTGCTCCAGGATAAAACCTGTTTGCTTGTACAGGATAAAATCCATTTGCTTGCATACCCTCCCCTATGTCTGCTACGAAATTTATGCAGCCATGGCCTACAATAGCTTCATTCTTCAGTAAAATCTATGGCTTGACATTCGCTTGCTTGGTCTTTAACGTGAGTAACTGAACAGCAAGTGCTCAGCTTGACCAAACCCCCTGGGAAGCACGGCCAGAAGGACCATGATGCCCCCCCAGCATGCTGCCTGCAAAACACACAGTCATGACTCAGCCAGGAGCACCTGAACCAAGGCCATAACCTCTAGCTGAAGGAGACCTATCTTTAGAAAATCGTATGACTGACTATATATATATAAAACTATTAGCTGATGTACACATTCAGTTTGTTTATGTGGTGTGCTGGGCATAGTCAGATGAATTTAGCCTTTAGAATAGTCAGAATGGTGCCTTGAGCCTGAAGGCTGAAGGTTATCTCTTTTGGGTTATTCTAGAGGTCATAATCCCACGAGGAGTTGGCAGGACACAGCCTGGCAGGTGGCAGCTGGAGCAAACTGGCAGGCAGGGCTGAAGTGCCAGCATCTGTCCCTGCTCTCCGGGGTGGGGAACTCTGTTAGGGGGAAGTGGTGATTTCTTAGTTTTTTGCATCTCTGGTCTTAGAAATAGGAATTTCTATAGCAAGAAAAATTACTAAAGAAGTAACAGTTCCTGTAACAGAGCTTACAGACCAAAGGAAGGAACAAACGAGTTTTACACAAGCATAAAAAGTGAGGCATTAGGGGTGCCCTGGATCACACCACAGGTAAGCCCTGGGGCGTTTGTTCCTGGAGAGAGCGAGCGAGAGAAGGTGCTTTCCTGGTGTTCAGGAGTCTTTCATGACTGCCATTAAGAAGGAACTGTGTGGACTGAAGCTAGGATTGTAAAAGTTAAGTTTGAGTATTTACTTTGTCAGACAGCTTTTGTGTGTGTATATAAAATCAAGTGTGTGTCCCTTCTTAGGGCTCAGCTTCCCCTTTTTTCCTTTACCGGCTATTGCAAGACCAAACGGTTTAACATTTCTCTAAATGTGACCACTGAACTTTCACCTGCTTTGGAGTGTATTTTCAGCTTGCTATTTATTACTTTCCTTTGTAGGTTTGATAGCAGCCAGAAGTACATTTCTGATTTTTGAAATCTCTGAAATGTACTGTAAGCCTTTTGTTCCAAGAGCAGGAAACAAACTTCATGTGCTTCAGATGCAATTGATTGTCTCTTGCTTATTTTGAAATGGATTTGGGAAGACACTGACAACCAAGCGTGACAATTTCTTGTTGGAGATTATGTGTTTGTTTACTCAGCACAGTAATACTCATTACCAAAAAAACATAGTAAGGTTGTCGCTGGCTTTCAGCGTACTAATGATAAGGTTTTGACATTTCCATGTAGAGTTTGGTCCCAGTCAGCTACAAACTTTTTTACAAGCTTGGGACTGACTCAGTGTCCTGGCTTAGCATGAGACACTTGAACAAATGTTCGAGTATAATCACATGGTTAAAAAAATGTGTAATGCTTATAGGGCAGTGCCTGCAAGTAGGTTTCAAAACCTACTACGGGAGGGATCCGAGAGTGTTATTCTAATCTTAAATTGGGGGGGAATAGAGATAGGAAGAGATGAAGTGCCTTATCTGAGGCCACAAAGATTCCAGTGGTGGAGCTGGAAACCGAGCTGGGTTTTCAGAGCCTTGTTCCGGCACCCCCTTTAATGTCCTGTGCTGCCCCAGAATGAAAGCAGAGACACTTAGACTGTAATAATAAATTATTTCATTATATTAATTTAATTAATAAATTATTGATATATTAATACATAATATTAATGAATTGATGTTAAAGTGCTTAACTGAGAATGAGAGTAATTTGCCTCTTTCACCTGTCTTAAAATGGGACATGGTAACACAGAAAACTGTGATATAACACAATTTTAGATCAGAAATTAAAAACTATGTATACATTTGTATACACGTAGATCAGAACTTGGCTTCACTGAAATTTGGACAAACGCATAAAATTAATTATGGGATTGAGCCATAGAAGAAGGGATAGTTATTGTTTTACTTGGACAAGAAGTGTCTAAAGCAACATTTCATAACTGTGCTGTTGACAGCTGGGTCAGTACATGCGTTTTTCACTTCTTCCTCTAACCCTTTCCCTTATCAGAGTGAAAAGAGCAGCATATGTTTATCTAATAAGTCCACAGAAATATATTATTTCTGAACACCACTGTCAAGATACTTGCTATTCTGGTGCATGGCAAGAAAGAAGGGAGATTTTTTTTTTTTTTTTGGGGGGGGGGGGGAGCTGGGACAGCTGTTAGCAGAGGTTTGGAAGGACAAATGGGTTGGCAAAAAGGCCATCAGATAGACGTATATGGAAGAAGGTAGACAGCTGTACAGGGGAGAAAACTATCCTCGTATTTGTCCTCATCACAGCCAAGTGATTCCTCATGCTTCTCTACCCCTCACTTGCTTTCAGAGTAAAATGTAGGGCATGGGACATCAACATCCAGGATTATAGAAAACAGTAATCAGTTTTTTTCTGACATTTTAATATCTCTCTACCCATATATTTCAGAGTATATGATACCTGGACAGATGTAAATCATAGTTGTAGCCAGCCAAGTAAGTTGTTGATGTTTCTGTGTGCAAGATCATAGTCTTGGAATTGGTTTGCAATAAACCAAATAGTTAGTTGTGTCACGGCGGTCTCGCAGCTGTGGCACCTGAGCAGAAATTGAACAGCACTGAAAGTCCTGTTTGCAGCAACAGAGAATTTATGTCTCTAGGATAAAAGCAGATCATCGTGAGTATATGCACCATGCCTCACATTAAAATGTAATCTAGTTTCTGCTTCTAATTAATTAATGATAAAGCAGTCACCTTGGTTTCTTTTCAGTTCTAAAGGAAATTCATAAAACTAAGAGCACTTGTCTTTGAGGACTGTCTTTGTACAACAGCATTAAAAATACATAATCTTTACTGGGCAATAATGCACCTGCATTAAGAAATGGCTCCATAAAATAAAAGAAAATAGACATACACCTTTAAACAAGATAAACTGCCTGAAATGCACACAAAACAGTATGTTGTGTGCGCAGCTAAATGGGGAAATGATCTTGTTTATTTTTCACTAATCTCTATTACTGACTTCAGATGTAGTTGGCATTTTGGACTCCAGTGTTATAGAAATGTATTTTGCAAAGTGATGCCAGAATTTATGATAGTGGCTGCATCTTTTAAGGTAGGAAGTTTAGCCTTCAACTGTTCGGTTGCCCAGTTCCAGCATCATTAGTCATTTGAGTCATGAGTGCGATTTGGCTCAGTCCCAAGTGGTGGTGTATGAAAAGAGAGCCTTAGCTGTTTGCTTAATTCCTGATCCCGCTGAGGCCTGAAAGGTCAGCGCGGGACCTTGGGTCTGACCAGCTGCACAGGCTATAGAGGAAGCAGCTGATGCATTGGGCTCGGCTTTAGAGGCATGCTGCCTTTGTGCGCTGGCTGCATGCGCCCTGCTGCAATAGTTTCATGGCTAAAGGTCAGAGACATGAAGCCGGAGAGTGTCAGCTATGGAAGTCACATGAGGACAAAGAATTCCAACATGCTGAGTACTGTTAGAGGTTAATAGACATTAGCAACAGAAAACATTTTTTGATTATTTTTTTTTAAATGAAGAACACATGACTCATGTAGAGTACAAGTCCATGAGGGAGGTAAGCGTAAAAGCAGTGAGCATTTGGGATTCTTCGTGAAATTATCAGCTGAGGAGCTAATCCTATTAGTTTAGGGACACATATTGGTGATTAAAGGACACATATTGGTGATAAAATAGTGGTGCCTTAGTAGAGCAGTACTTTGTTCTATTGTCTGCTTTTTATTGCAACCCTGCCACCTTTCTTCACTTATTAAAAATTTTCTCCTGCATCAATTAAATCTTTCAATGTCTGAGGGGTACCTCACCAAAGAATTTACCAGGAGGAAGGTGGCAGTCTTGAACAGTTTCATCTCTAGGGCATCCCTGGGTTGCCCCTGCCTGAAAAGCTCTGATATGGGGATGTCCTGGAAAAAGAGGAGGAGGTCGTGGCTGTAGTGGTTGCTTTGCTTGCCTTATTGGAGAGCTGGGGAGTATTACAGCGTGAGCATAAATCACACCGCTGCCAAGGCAGTGCGGGATCACGGGGAGCCAACAGCCCCAAAATGAAAAGCTGCAGTTGGAAATGAGCAATAGATTGTCAGCAGGGCTACTGTAATATGTCCACAGCAGTTATTTGCTGAATTGGCTCAAATGCCAGCAAAATACTCACATTTGCCTTGCTAGCCTGCCCAGCCCTTCTCTCCTGGGGCCCTCCTGCTCATCCAGCTCCGCTCGCTTCCCAGCGGCGGAGAGCGCTCCTGTGTGTCAGCCCATTACTCTGTCCAGCCCAGAATGCAATGAAGTTCACTAGCCACATTTCCCCAGTTACCTGTTCAGAAAACAAAAGTGTTTTTTCAGACAGATGCATAAAACCAGTCGTTACCCAGGACAACCTGGGGCTGTGACCCAGACCAAGTGATGTGCCCGGCACAGCAATTCCAGGCTAACTGCCCACAAGGCTTTCATCTTTATACTATCTCCTCTTTTCTGTGCATTGGTCTTTAATTTTTCTGTAGTCTGTTAATTTTCCCCCTTGTCCTTTTGCTTTCTCTTCCTTATCACTAGCTTTTGTTATTACAGCACTGTTTTCTCTCCCTTTTCACCAGAGAGCATCACCGTTTCTGTCTTCTATTCCACATGCATATACACGTACGCACACATCATTCCCAGATATATTGAAGCGCTATATTTGATAGCCTGCAACAGTCCTGCATGTTGGCACAGGAAGGACAGTAAAAATTGCAAATAACCAGCAAAGAGCAAACGAGTTATTGCTCACGTGAGATGACTGGATACAGTTTGGTAATGGATTTAAAGCAATCCAGCTGTGGACGGCTGCCAAAAGGCAGCATCCTTTTCCTCACTCCCTCTTTCCTGCCTTGGGTTATCAGTAAGATGGTGACCTGGCTGAAGGTTCATGTTGTTTCTCTGTTTTTGCCGGGTTCACGTTGAGCTGGTGCAGCAGGGTCACGCCGACACAAGAAAAGCCCAGCCAACAGGATGGGCATGTCTGCCCTTGGGGCGGCAGCTTCGTCCTAGAGGAGAGTTATCCAACCGTTCAACACGTCTTCTTCTGCCAGTAGTTATATCACAGGGTGATATTACATATCTATTTTAAATATTTATTTATAGAGAAAAAAAAAATCTTATTTGTAAGAACTTTGGACAAGACTAGCTCTTTGCCAGCAAAAAGTGCAATCCTGATGCCTTATAAATGACAAATAGGCTGATTAAATATACTTACAAAGAATCTGTGTGATAAGTGCTTGGCAAAAAAGCTGCCTATGCCTAACAAAAGGATTGGGACTGTTGCTATCGTGTCCTGATGTACAAAGCGTCTCTTCCAGCTTTTTGTGTTCTTGGAAAGAGTGGCCTATTATAGAAGAAAAAATAGGCATGAAAGTGGTGATAACCTGCAGATGGCCACAGTGCTCTGCAGTTTAAAGAAAACACTTCTTGGTAAACACCACCAACTAGCCTTGAAAAGAAAACATTTCTGATTCCAGGGAACATGTGGTAATCTCGTCTACAAAGAATGTGAACTCAAGTGGGAGAAAACTAAAATGGGTTGTCTATTGCAGCACAGTCAGTCTGAAAAAATCTCCAAAAATGTTGTTTTCCCTGGCAGTATTTCTAAAATCTCTTCCCAGTGGTTACCTTCCCCAGGAACCTCCACAGGGCACAGGGAGGATCAGACTTTCAGCTGGTTACAGCAGCAGCAGCCCAACAAATTACATGCCAGGCTGTTGGTAGATGTATTGCTCTTCAAGTTTCAAACTCAAACTGGGTTTTCCTGTGGGAATTTTTAAGTAAGGGGAGAAAAGCATGATCTGAAATTCAGAGATACAAACAGCCTTGTGAATTCAGCATTTCTTCTTGGCAGGTGGATACTTTGTGTTTCTTCTCCTAGAGAAAAGCCCTCCAGGATGAAGAAATGATGTTCCATCCAAAAAGCATCAATTGCCACAAGCTATCTCAGCAGGGTGACATTACCACAAGCTAAAGCAAGAAAAGAAAGTAATAATTTTTTTGGAAGTGATTTCCTCTTCCTGTTCACATAGCAGCCCATTGTATTTGGCATAGATTTTGGGGGGAAAAATATGAAAGCTTGTCTTTTATCTACAGCAATCTGCAGGGGAAGTGGGGCTGGGCAGAGCCTTTTCTATACAGCACCTCAATGAAAGCCAATTTTTTATTTTTTTTTTAATTTATTCAAACTCAGGATGACATATTAAAAAGTTACGTGTAAGGATCTGGGGCTGTCGACCTAAGGAGACAGATCTTCTTTGGCATGGATGCTGCTGAACGCTTCAAAAATTGTCTTTCCTCTGGAGGTGTGTGTTTGCCTCCATTAGCCCTTCTTTTGCTGTCAGCAGGCAGTCCTGGCAGGGAAGCTTGGCACTGAAAGTGGCTGTGAAAACGGTACTATGCAAGTACGGTAAAGAAAAAGTCAAATAATTAAATAGCTGTCCATGTGAACAGGTAATAGAAACCAGAAAGAGACTCTGAAACTCTTTACTTGCAAAATCATGTCTGTCACAGGGAGCCATACACAAGGGAAATACTTTGCATTTCTGGTACCACCACAAAAACTTTGCATTTCTGGTACCACCACAAAAACTTTGCCTGTGTGGCATTGCCCTCTGCTGGCACCGCTCTGAGGAGCTTCCCAAGTGCTGGTGAGGGTCGTCTCCTTTCCGAGGGGTCTTCTGGAGGCAGGGATCAGAGCGCTCATTCACAGTTGTCTTGATCCACATAGTGCTCATGGTTTGATTTATTTTGACAACAAAGAATCTTTTATGGACAGGTTTTTGTTTTAATATACCTTTAAAAGCATTAGAGGCCTTTAATAATTCATTTTCCAATGAATATTCTAAGAATCCATATTCATTTTAATACTGGACCTGCCCTTTGAAGACGGTAGCATTGAACATCAATGCGGTGTTGTATGATATGCTCTGAAGTGACAGAAATCTCCTTTTTTCTTCTTTTTTTTTTCCCCCCTAGTGTCACCTGATTCACTATCTGAGACTCAGCCATCACTTGATAGTCCTGAATTATTTGATTTGTACTTTTGACAAGCTGAAGTCTGTCTCCTCTGAAGACATTAACATCACGGACACTGTGTTTGATGGGGTGGAAGTCAGAGTGTTTGAACCTCCTGCTCAGCCAGATGGAAGGCTCAAGCGCAGCGTTGTTTACATCCACGGAGGGGGCTGGGCCTTGGCAAGTGCACGTATGTATCTGCCCTCAATTAAATGGGATTCTGGTCTGTTTTTCTCCTAGCAGAAAAAGCCACAAGATGTTTTTGCCTGTCAGGGCTGACAGTTTTGCTAAGACGTACCTGAATTCAGTAGTAACTGTCTCCACTCTGTTAGATCAGCTCTACGGAGGGAAGGGGAACAATATCGTGAACACACAGCAAAGAACACCTATCTTATCTGCACGTGAGCTGTAAAAGGACCAAAAGGTTAATTTTGTTACATCCTGAGAAGATAAAATAGCTTACTGTTTAAATTCCTGAGATGCCTGGATGGGCTGTTAGGGCCAGTCCCCCCTTTTCTGTGGTCACGTGCAAAAGCCGAGCCTTTGTGATCAGGATCCAGTGACTGCATGTGAGGGGTTTGCCCCATTTTCACACGGTAATTAGAAGAGTGAGCTGAACAACACCGTCTGTAACAACATGGCTAATGTTTGGCTCTTAAATAACATATAGCTGGGAATATGTGCTGCTGATCACGCACAACGGGAATCGTGATGGGGGAAACAGGTAGGGGTCAGTTCCCATCCCTTAGGGGAGCACTGCCACTGCTAGCAGAGATCACCTTGAAAATTAATGCTGTTTGCTTCAATTAACTTGGAAGCCACAAATGTGGTCAGAGAAATGAAGGTATAGCTATAGATAATGATAAGCTACCCACTTATCCTTCCATATCGTACAGGAGAAAAGCCTTGGGAGGAGAAACGACATGTGGTTTTCATGGCTGCTGCAAGATCCAGGGCCGGCAGGAGTCTTCCTCCTTTTCCTTCCCCACTGCTCCTCAACATCATGAAGTCCATACAGCCCTGATGCATTCTATGGCTTCATCTATTTAGAGAAAAAAGAACATTAATGGGGTTTTCCTAATTGTTCCAAAACAAAGACCGTATTGATTGCATTTGGCCTATGCAAGTCACTTAGACCATGATCTCAGTGAGATTTAGGTTCCTAAATAACTTTAAAATCTGGCTTTCACGTGCCTTTGGAAATCCCATCTCTCTGTCCTATAGTTCTATAGCAGCTAATTTTGCTCCTCGTCCTACAGAGGAGTTGAGATGGTTTCCTTAGGCCAGCGTAAGGCATGTTTCTCAGCGTCCTGCCTACCTCATTCGTTCTGTAACAGTTTGCATCTGACTGTTGTGCAAAAAGTTTGTATTAAATGACCACGCTTTGTTTGCATGACTAACTCCGCTATGTCGGGTGCTATCCTCAAGTCCCAGATGCAGAAGTTAATGGCACAAATGTTACAGCTAAATGTTAAATTCTAAGACTAGATACTGTAGAAAATGCTTAGTGTCTTAGTGTATTTTATAGTACTGGGAACCAACGATTAAGTAACCAGAAAGGAATAACATTAAAGAAAATCAGTCCACTGATAAATAGCATAGCTGTAATTAATCCTCTCTTAAATGAGTAGTTCAGTTGGCGTTAATAGGGCAACTTGTTTGAATCAGAGCAATGTGTGCTATAATAAAATGAACAACAAACAGTGACTCATACAGCAATAACTAGCTCTGGATGCTAATGCCCCCAAAGCACTGGGTACCTTAAATTTTGCCAAACTGAGAGAATTGTGGTAGGTGGATGAAGTGATGTACCCCAAGTCACCAAGAAAGAGATGAGAAAGAAAGCATTAGACTGTAGTACTTGAGTCTACAAAAAGAGAAAGCTACAAGGCATGAATTATGTTCCTTCTGCTACAATATGTTTTTGCCACTTTATCTATTGCAAGCTGATCTCACTTAACTTTGCTTATATTTGTATGATGTCTTTATATTTTCTGAGAAGGCTTACACACAGCTTTGCAACTGTTGACATAAATGGACTCATACATCCCTAACACCATGTCCTATCGTTCCAGGAACGAGTCTTTATAACAATCTCTGCAGAATCATGGCTGAATCTCTTAATGCTGTCATCGTCTCAGTTGAGTGAGTAATCTAAAACCAATCAAGTAATTTTAAGGTATTAGAAATATGTAATGTAGTTCTTCTAGCTTTTCCCTTCTTACTAGCTTGCGTATAAGGCTTTAACTCGGACAACAATTCTCTAATGCCAGTCTGGTATTTATATCCTTTTAAAATTTCAACAAATAGGAATGGCATCAAAAATTCATTTGGGTTTCTCAGTATTTCAGAGGTCGTTTTAGAAAGCAGAAATGTGGGCAAAAAAAGTAGCACTGAATTCAGTTGGACAAATACTAAAATGCAAATGTTGGTGCTTCTTGCAATTGTATCTACATGTAAGGAGTGCAGCTGAAACCTGAGGTCACTCAGGTGCCAAGCTGTGATTCTGTAAATACTTGTGAATGTTAAAAACAATCAAACAAAAACCCCAAACACATTGGGACATGATATATACCTGCAGGAAGGCTGAACCGTGTCTCAGTACCTGCTCACATAGCAAGAGGCACTGTTCCCATCCGCGATGGTCACTCCGCTGCTGCAAGGCGTATTTTTAGTATATAGATTTAAAGTAATGTTTGTATACATACATGGCATTAAAATACATATAGACAGACTTGAGGGGGTTTTAATATAAACCACAGTTTCTAAGTTATATCGAGCAAGGGTCTGCAACATAAAAACTATCAAATCCTTTTACCCCTGCTCATTAGTGAGAATACACCGTGGAGGCTGGCAGTTTCCCTGCCGCTCTCTCGGTCTCCCACTGTTCCAATCATCTCACTTAAGCCTTGTGCTCCACTCAGGAGCAGAGGACTGCCAGGGTGCCGGACAACAGAGAAGCAGGGCTGCTTTTTAACACACTGAACAATCGCAAGGTAAACAAACCTCTCAACTAGCTAAGTTACCTAGATGACTCCAACTCGATTAGCACTTTTCCCATCCTTACTGTCAACTTCAATATTGCCTTTTGCAAACCAAATCACTTGATGTAATTACTCAAGTTTCCCACCTGCAGTTGATTACATACCAAGCTCTGTGATCTAATTGCAACTTAATTATATGAAGTTACTCATTCAATACTTATTATAGCGTACTTTAAAGGGTCATTTTCTTTTTTATTATTCTTTGTTGTTTATTAGCAGAAACAATGAAAACTAAAAAAGCAGCTGTTGGTTATTTCAGGCAAGCAGTGATCACAGTATTGAAAACTTCCTTATTATTCCTTTTTTGATCTATGGTGGTATAATTCTGCCTGTTTCTCTGAGTTATTGTTTACCTCTTCTCCTTAGCCATTATATCCTTCAGTCAAGGCGTTTGTACTCCATTAGTGAAGTCTCATTAGATTTCTCATTGGTTTAATTGCGCGTCTCTCTTTCATGATCTATGCACAGTCTGTTACGCAGTTTTGCGAGGTGTTCCCAAAGGATGCACTTATAATTCTATATATGCAGTGTATAGATCACTTTCTGAAAGCAGCTCAGATTTGGACTTTGAAACTCTAAGCCAAGTTTGAAATTTATTCTGCCTATGAAACTTTTTTAGCTTACATCCTAAAGAAAATGTTTTGAATCAGAAAACTGAATTTTGTTTTGGTCGGCTCTACTGAGAATATGTAAAATCTGTTGTTTGGAAAGCTACAAACAGAAGATGAGCTTTGTACCAGAAGGCCTAGTAACAACTCTTAGATTACAAATTATTCAGCACATATGAACAGACTTCTCCTGCACTGCTATTTGAAAACTGAGAAAAATCTCATGAATGGGATGCAGCTGCTGGCTCTTCCTGGGCAGGCTGTTTGCTCTCTCCGTGCCTCAGTCTCCCCACTTGCACAATGGGTATGTTTCTGCTCCTCTGCTTGGTAAAGGAGAGGAATTATCGCATCTGTTGCCTTGGAGCAAATTGGTATTACATCACTTCTTGGCCATAGTTTATTTAATGGTATAGAGGAACAGCCAGGTTCATTCTCTCCTGAGCAAGCGTGAAAATTTGGGAAACAGAACTGCTTAGGTGTTTGGCTCAGCAGAATCTGTTGGGCGTATGAGACTTACTCCCCCTTGTTCTAGTTGAAGTGGGGTTTTGGATCAAAAACAGTCTGATTGTAATGACTGCCTTGCCAAAGGTGTTTTAAATATTCATTCATTTTTATAATGTATGATGAAATCCTCTATTGGGAAATCCCAGGGAAGTGCTGCACAATTTTATACTACTTGCTATTATTCATGTCTAGTAGGTTCATATTAATCTTTCAGAATTAAAGCATTAATTATAAGATTAAGTCTTGCAGAAGTATTACGCACCTCATATTTTTCCTGTAGTATTTATCCTAATGAAATAGTTATTTGCCATTAAGGAACAGCTGATATCTGCTATTAATCCTGAAGGAGAGGTACATTGGTGGTAATAATTGTCTCTCATCTCTTTTGTTTTGTAGATACAGGCTGGTGCCAGAGGTGTGCTTTCCCGAGCAATTCCATGATGCTCTTCGTGCTACTAAGCATTTTTTGCAGCCTGACATTTTAGCTGAGTATTCAGTTGATCCAAGTCGAATTGCAATTTCTGGCGATAGCGCAGGAGGAAATTTGGCAGCTGCTGTATGTCAGCAGGTAACATCCAGTGCCTATTGCACTGCAACAGCCCCTAATTCCGTGATGCATATAGGTTGGCAGAGTCTTTGTGCTGCACCATCACAAGGTCGTGTACCAACCCTAAAGGCAGGAGGGTAGAAAACCAGCATCTAGTCACTTTACAGAAAAAAAAGAGTCAATCGCAATATGAATGAATCGCATAGCTTGCAATGTCTTACTACAGTTACCGATTGTTATGGGCCAGATTTTAACAGCAAGTAGCTAAGTGACATTTTTTACCCCTTTTGCTGGTGAATTCTGTTTTCTAAGTAGGTAACTAGGTACATGTGTAACTTACCAATTTAGCTTCCTATTTTTAGATGCTTGTCTCTGAAAATATGTTTTTATTTCTTTCAAATACAAATGAAGGACAAAAAATACAATAAATGAAGCTTAATTCTTCTGTTATTTTCCTGTAGCATTTTGTAGCAAGTTTAAGGAATCTTTTTTTTAGTATCTGCCATTTAAATGTAATCTGAATTTAATCTAGTTAAGATTTTAAAGGCAGCCTGGAGCAAGTAATAATATTTTTCATGGATGACTGAAATATTATTATTAGCTTTTTTCCTATTGCCATAACTATTGGTGATAAGAATGCGGATACCATGTCCAGACAACTAATTATCATGACAACCTTGCAATATTCAATTAGAGCAAAAAAATTAATGAGACAATTACACTATACGTTTCAATATTGAGGCCTGATAAACATGATAGTACCATGGTTTGGAAAAAGCATTCCTAATTTGTTTTCCTGATGCATAATTCTTTTTAAGCAAGATGAGATATGGTAAAGCACCGTGCATCTTGTGTAGAAGATGAAGCAAAACAATTAGGGGGCACCAAATGTGGAATTGGTAGGCTCACATCAAATGCAGGTGGCAGGGTCAAGTCAGAGAAATGCTTTTACACATGGTGAGCCTTTGCTAGAGAAAACAATGGATACCAACAATTTCCATATGCTGGAAAAAAAATACTAGGTAAATTCATGGAAGAAAAATCCATGAAAAGCCCTTAAAAGCAAGAATATCTCCTTTGACTCATTAAGTCCTTCAGTTGCCAGTTGTTAAACTGGACACTGTGTTAGAGAAATGCCACTTTACTTACCCTTCAATAAACTTCTGCCACTGATTTCTATTGGAGACAGAATACTGAGTATGCCTGAATGGCCATCCCTACAAGAGAAGAAGGTCGGGCTGCTCATATTTCAGACAGAAGAGCAACATTATCTGCCCAAGAGCAGAATTCAGCCTAAAAATAGTCACATGAATGGTTGCTTGTATGAAGTTCTAGGCTGATATTGTATTGTTCATTTTCTTTATAATCCCAGTTCTAACCTGTATTTTTCCCACAGCTCAGCAAAGATGAACATTTGACCATCAGACCGAAACTGCAGGCCTTAATTTATCCAGTCCTTCAGGCATTCGACTTCAATACACCTTCTTATCAGCAGAACATGAATATGCCCGTCCTTCCTCGTTATGTCATGATCAACTATTGGATAGATTATTTCAATGGTAATTACGACGTGGCGCACTCACTGCTGATTAACAACCACACTGCTCTTGACGTTGGCCAAGCTTTGTCTTTCAGAGGGCATCTGAACTGGACATCTCTCCTGCCTTCATCGTTCAAAAAGAACTACAAGCCTGTAATACAAACCACAGGCAAGGCTGAAATCATCCAGGAGATACCGGCGCTGCTCGATGTACGAGCAGTCCCGCTCCTTGCGGAAAATGAGACACTTCAGCTGCAGCCCAAGACTTACATCCTGACCTGCGAGAACGACGTCCTGCGAGATGACGGGGTGATGTACGCCAAGCGCCTGGAGAACGCCGGCGTGGAAGTTACGCTCGATCACTTCAATGACTGCTTTCACGGCTGTATGATATTCACCATTTGGCCTACCGATTTCTCTGCAGGCATTCAGACCAGGAACAGCTATATCAAATGGCTGGATGAAAACCTCTGAAGAGAGCGTCTCTCTAGAAGATGCAGGGTGTGTAGCTCTGGTGGCGGCTCTTGCAGAAGAGCAAACAATGAAAAAGTGCACTTTCCCACGTTCTGACTTCATCCATTCAGCTGCAGCTGCTGGGGGTATAGACCACTAACTACAGCATTTTCTAGATCGATCGGCCTTGCCCAGCAAAGTGTTTTGAGAAATACTTTTTCAAACTTTGATCTTCATTTTTTTCTCGTTCTTTCAGATGATTATTGCCTAATATAAACAAATCTTAGGCAGAGAGATCGGCATTCCTGTAGCATTCTTAACCGGCTCCCACTATCAAGCTTTGACTCAATTAGGCACAAAGGCCTCGTTTTGCAAATGATGTGAGGTAAAGCCAAACACCTACATCAAAATACTTCAAACCAGAGCTAGTTTTAAACAGTGGTGAGCACCTGATGTCAAAGAAAGTGTGAGCACTCGCCTTTGACAGCAGAGCAATGCATTGGAATGTCAAGCAGGGATTCAGGTGTTGGCTTTTAGGCACACAGACAAATGGCTTGTTTACATTAAAAAAAAAAGAAAAAAAGAAAAGAAAAGGCTCTTCTAGGCAGTTGAGATGATGCTGGACAAGTCTCTTAGCCAAACATGTAATTCAGCTTTGGAATTTGGTCTTTATTACCCTTTAGTTATTTATACTTTATAAAAGCACAGCACTAAATATATTTTCAATAAAAAGTATTATAGCATACATGCAAATGTGTAGGATAAAATATTATGTCTAGCAGCAGAATCCAGGTTGTTTATGTGAGCGAGCTTCAAAGCTGACTACTTATTTGGCTAAGGAATGTGACTTCACCTGTGTTTAAAGCCCCCGTTGTATGACCTCCTTACAGAAAATACTGAGCTTACAAAAAATCTGCTGTGTGGTTTGCACTAATGTTTTTAATTAATAGAGGAAGGGTTTGTTCATTGACTTTTCATTTGTGCTTGTAGTGTTTATTTTATTTCATGCTTCCTGGAAGGACGGGAGCAAGCAAATAGAAGTAGGTTCTAATCTCTATGGAAGATTTAAAGCTGAGCTTTGCAGCTAAACTTTGTCTGTCTTCTAGACTGACCCACAACACCAGGTAAGATGATCTCACTATCAGACAGCAAATCTCTACAGTTTGAGCCAGTCTGTAAAATTCAGACAGGCAGGACAGGGCAGTGAAACCACTTTGCAGCAGTGTGTATGGTCCAGGATGCTTACTGCTTGCAGAAATGAAGGTTGTGTCAAAAAGCCCGGTGGTTTCTAGGCAAAGAGGAGCGAATAGCTGCCCCGTAACTGAACTAGTAGATTAAATTCCTCCTTTAGCTTTATCACAGGCTTCCTGGGGAACCCCAGGAGAACAACTTCATCTCCTTCTGCCCCACTGTCTTCTTCTGCAAGAGAGGGAGTAGTAATTTCCTACCTCACAAAGGAGCTGTGAAGCGAGTTCACAGATGTTGGTGAAGCACAGGGATGTGATGGTGACTGGCAGGCACTGAACAGCTCCCGTAGCTTTTGACTTCCCATCCTTCTGTAATAGCTGGTGCTGAGCAGCCTGCCCCATGATGGGTGGTGCTGGGCTGCGGGTCCTCCTGGGCGGTTAGCTCAGCTCGGTCCTGGCTCCCGTCACAGTACCATAAGGTGAGGCTTCTTGGCTGTTGGGAAATCACGACAAAGGCAGTTTCATTAAAGCTTTGCTCATGGCAGGATTCTAAAAAGTTATTTAAAGTTTAAAAAAAACAAAAAAAAACCCAACAAAACAAAACCACAACCGAAAACCCAAAACAAAACAAAAAAAGAAACCCAAGAAAAAACAAGATACTATTAGATCAAACTGTCTTCTATCATTTAAAATATATATATTTAAAATATACAGAACAATCCACTTCCACCGGTATTTAAAGTAAATAAGAGAATGGCTTTGCTGAATCATTGCTTCCCAGAAACATCAGGTTGTTAATGTGGTTGTACGTATTAAGAAAAGCTATTAATGAGACACGGCTCTGATGCCAGCTCAGTCATGCGGGCTGAAACTCATTTTCTGGGCATGGGTTCACACAGAGATGACAAGGCAAAGCTTTTTCAACAGTGGCCCAAATTATTCTTCCATTTAGATTGTTACAAAGACTTGGTGGAATGAGAGCAGCTGAGCGACAATCTGAATCAAAATAAATTTTGGTCAAGGTATCCAATTAACATTGCAGAAGGATTAAAATTTTGTTTCTGGATTTAAACGCTCTTTCCTCCTTTCCCCCATAAACACAACTTCAGTAGATATAATTGACACTTAGAACAGACAGCGAAGTCATGTCCATTCGAAAGACAAATTACTGATCTGTTGCAGAGTCATTTTCCCCAGTGTGGAGACAGCTCCATTTACCTGACTTAATGACTTAGAGTAAAAATAAATATTGTTACTCTGAGTTGTAACAACAGGCTTCTTCTCAGCTTTCCCACTTAAAGAGTAAACCCATGTCAGAAAAGATGTAATTTATATTCACCTGCCGTCATTAAAAGAGAGTAGTAACCGTAGTACTGGGGAAAAAAAAATCCTATAAATTTTATAATAATTAAATTTACCTTAGAGCTGTCTGCAAAGCTTTAGACCAGCATTTGTTTATAGCTAAGTTATAAATATCTGCTATGAAGCTATACTATAATTGCTGCTGTTTGTTTTTTTTAATGGAAACGAAATGGAGAGCTGGAATATATGTATTCATGGAGTCGATTGTAAATTTCCTTCATGCACTGAAGCACATTAAAGTCTTGGCACAAGAAATGGTAGTAAGTATATAACTGGACTGAAGGTGTTTACCTAAGTCGTCACCAGCTTGACGTGCCATCCAAGACTGCAGCACGACTTGGATGCGACGTTACAGTGTTAACTAGTTCTGCCAGAGTATGTTGACTACTGTTACCTTGCAGCTGTATGGTTTAAATACACGATAGCTGCAAAAATGTGATGTGATGGATCCTATAACGTATAAAAAGAGGTCTGAGATCCAGCTATAAAAAGACCTTTTAGTATATAGCCGCACAAGACACTTGATTTACAATTCAGTGTAAACCTTGAAGTAAGCGTTAGTCCAAACTCAGCTTTTCTCCTACTTTGTTCTCCTTTGCATATGGTCCCGATGCCCCGTGTTGCAAGTTCAGGGTTGTTTCCAGCTGCAGGCTCCTGGAAACAGCGGAGAGCTGCGCCGGGGCCGGCCGGCATGGCTACAGAACACTGATGCCTGAGAGCAGGAGGTGAAGATTAATGCATGGTACGACATCTCGATTTGTTCGTGTGTTTAGTCCTACGTCTCCTGAAGCGTGTCCTCGGGCATACCTAGCACTTTCATCCTTGGTTATTTCACAAAGCAGTTTAGGCACTCTTTGCACATTGTAGGATCAGATCAAGTATTTGTAACTATTTCACCTGTGTGTAGTAAAAAATCAGACTTCTAAATGGAGATAAGTTTGTCTACTTACCTTGTCAAATCAATGAGTATGGCTAGCTTTGTATTGTAGGTGGCTTTTTTTTTTCCCCTCTGGCCTACAATTAGGCTTTATCAATTCATTGCCAGAATATCTTGTTCCTGATGGCCATCAAGGCATTCAAATGTAAGCTTTAAAAATAAAATTAAAAATAAACTTAAAAATACTTCACATAACAGAATCTATAGTCATTTGTATCCTACTTTCATAGACCTGGGAACTATATTAGCAGGTCCCCAGTATTTTGGCCAATATTTGTAGGAATAAATGGAGGTTTTGTCTTCCTAGCGTAGGACTTCTTAAAAGATGGATGTTCAGCATTTCTGAAAGCCCAGACCCCTTTAAAGATGTTCCGTGGTGCATAAAAAATCACAAATAAGTTGAATTTCCTAAACTTCATCTAAGAAATTCCAAGATTACATCCCTGGCCAAAGCAGAAAGACCATTGCAGGTTTTAAGCCCTGCAAACTAAAAAGAAATGCTTTATATTTAAAATCATTATTTTGTACTCTTTGGGCCTCTGTATTTTTTTGGTCTCTTACCAAACTTTATTATAAACTTCTTCAAATAAAAATATTAGAAGTAGATTATCCTGTGTTAAACCTGTTAAGCTGCTATGATCTGTAACAACGATCTTGTTAAAAACAAACAAGCAAATAAACAAAACTAGCTGGTTTAATGTTCTCTTATTTATGATGTTCAGAACCCCAAGGTACAACATACTTGATGTGAATGCTTTCAGTATCTTATGCATGACCATTTTTTGCTTTTTTCCCAGTGCAAAGGACAGCTCTTGTAAGCTTTAATTAGCAAGTGTGATTGAGATGTGCTACCAAAAGGAAGAACAAATAAAGTTAAATATATCTGATTTTTTAATTATTTTTTTTCTCCAGGACCACTGATTTTATTTTCTGATGTACGATAGTACCAGTTTGAGTTTTCACTTAGCAGAGGTCAGTGAAACAAAACGGGAGACCTCAGAATTCCTGAAGAAATGTTGAAGCAAAGCCCAGGTGGTTGTTTCCATGGCAGGAGACTTTGCCTGCGTGTCTGCGGGCGGTGAGGGCGACCTCCTCTTATTTCAGTTCTGCCAAATGACTAATGGTGACCGACCACATCTACTGGCGTTGAACAGTGGATGTTACCTGCACTAGTGCTGTTCTCTTTTGAGATAGACAGAGGAGCTCATGTTCTCCATTCTGATCTGTAAACACATTTTTATATGTTTGGAGATTACCTCTATGTTTCAAATCTGGTTAGTCACTGCAAATCCTATTTCTGTTCTCATTTCTATTTGCCTGCCTTCCACATTCTTTCTGAACTGTTACCCATTTTCTTCCGCTGCAGTTTCATTCATTAATGGTCATAGCAGCGTTAATTTTGAAATCTCCTAATGTGGGCGTTTGCCATTTTATCCGGCAGGGTCCTGTGACTTTCACAGAAGATAAAGCTTTCCTCCTGCTGAAAATAGTGCTGAGGAAAAAAAACCTTCAAAGGACTTATAAGCCTATTTTTAAGTCAGCAGGAGTCATACTCCTCCTTGCATTAAACTGAATGCATTAAAAACAGGCTGGACGTCACAGAAATTTTTTTTTCCAAGTCCTGTTTTGTTAGATTTAGTAAAAAGCGTGACCCGCTGGCGCCAGGTGCTGCTGCAGCTGAAGGACTCGCTGCCATCTGTGTTCGCTTCCACTGGCACTGAGCTGCCACCTGAGGGTGGGCAAAGCGCCCGGCACAAAATCCTCAACAGCACCTTCAAATGGCATTAGGTGAGTGCGTGAGGCATCTTAAATCAAGCCGCGACCTGCCATAAATCCAGCACACTGGTTTTTTGCAGAATGATGGTGTGGTTGAGCATCAGCCATCCACGTGGGGCTGGCCAACTTGGCAAAAACTCACGGGAGAGACGAGCTTGGAGGCTGAGCCAGGGGCCAAGTGCCTCCCTGCTGGCCCGGCATGCCCCGATGGCACTGAGCTGTATTTCCCTGTTCCCCTCACAGCACCCTGTCTCCCACCTCCCTCGCTGGAGTGGGGCTGTGAGCCAGGGGTCCTCCAACCCACGGCCAGGCAGCCCGCCACATCCTCGTGCCTCTGCATCCAGAAATCCCTCCCTTCACCTGCATCCCTCCCAGCTGGGCGCTGCTCCTTGCCTCAGCCTTAGCAAACCCTTTGGATCTGGGCCATGTTTTATTGTGTCCATTCCTAGGGGAGCAACATATTTTCTCTTTGCTCTTAATTCCATTTTTTTCTGGCATTTATTACTTTTATAAATGTTGTTTAAATAGTTGGCAGCATGTCATTAATATAAGACTAAGTCCTACCGCTAACGTAAATTTAATCATTTTTCACAATGGTTTTCACAGCATTTTAAAGTGTTTATCATCAATTGTTCAACAGGAAGACAGGCAAAAGGAAACAAAAACCAAACCCCGCAATGACTTCTTTAAAACTCTTTTTACAGAAGCTGTATTTTAAATAACTCTTTCTCACTTCATGTAAGCAAGAGAATACTAAATATTTCCATCACAACCACTTGTTCCTTTCTGAAGCAGAATCTCTACAAAACACAGCACTTCCCATCATAAGCCAGTCTGGGGATACAGGAGACACAGAGTTTGTTAAAGGATAAAATATATACTAAGAAATTTAAACCAGCAATAATACTTGGTGTCATAGAAAACTACCTCTCCCTCAAACACTGTGCCACTATCAGGAGATGTGCAGTACACTCAGAGGCATCGAGATGTGGGATTCAGAGAATGGTGGAGGAACAAAGAAAGGGAATTTCCACTGTTAACTTCACAATTTCACTACGATCAAATTTTAGCCTGAGGTTTTTAATTAAAATCTAATAATTCACGCTATAGCCAGCAGAGGGAGCGTTCAAAACAAAGACTCCTTTGAAAAGGTCCGGCCAAACCAACTTAGAACTGAAAGTGTTGTGGGAACGGCACCAAAACGTCGGTGGCAACTCAGCCCCTGACTTGTGAATTCATGCATGGACAAGGCATAAGGCTCAGGCTAATGGGAAATCACTCAGCCTTCTCACAAAAATAAACAACCTGAAAGCCATTCCTCAGCATGACTCACTTTCAGCCCTTGGCGTGCCGCAAGGATTTTTTCAGGCCACCTAGCTGGTGTTGCAGACTGGTTGGGGTGTGAGTGGTTAATCAGGTCTCGCCATAGGTGCCCGGACATGTTTCCAATGTGCAGCTCCAAAAGGGCGATGGAGCACACCGCGGGGAAGTCTGCCTCACTGTGCCAAGGGCACGGCAATGTGCTTGTGGAGGGCTGTATTTTCAGGATTATCACCATTGCTTGCAGATATATCTGGCTTTGTCAGTGAGGGTTGCATGGAAGCGTGGCAGCGCCTCCAGATATCTATGAAGAGCGGCTAGCACCCCTGGGAACAGCTGCATTTCAACCCCCAAGGGCAATACCTGGGGAAGTGGGGGTATTTCTGCCCTTGAGCTATACCGTTTCTGCTCTTTTAACAGTGCATACGGCAACACGTTGTAAGGAAAGCCTTGTACACCCTGCTCCCAGTGTGGTGAGGAGGAGAGCACCTTTCCAAGAGCCCCACTGGCCAAGCAGCCCTGACACTCTGCTCTGGGGTCCCTGGGAGGCAGCGTCACCGGGCATAGTCAGCAGTTACGGTTTGGATTATTTTAGTGAGCAGATGAGTTACCTTTGATGTTTTCCACCATCCGGCCACATGCACACATGCCAGGCTGCATTAGCTGCCATCGCATCACCCTCTCCAGTGCTTTCATCCCTGCAACACAAACATGCTGTGGGTGATGAAACAGTGTGAAGTGAGAGCAGTCAACAAAGCAGCAGCACATGTTCAGTATGACTACTCAGGAGATAGTCCTCCCCTGCCAAAACCCCATGCTGAAAAGCATGCAAAGCCAGGAGCCAGAAATGCCGTCTCGCCTCCCTGCTGCAGCCGAAGAAGCTGGGCACGAGGGGTCAGGGGCTGCGCCCAGCGCCAGGGCTCCAAAAACTTCCGCGTTTCACTTTGCATTCCTATTTTCATGGCCATTTTCTCTGCAAAAGTGGAACAGAGCTTACCAGACTTCCAAAATACCATGCCGTTACATTTTAAATCCCACTTGTGATCATCTGCATGGACTGTCAAGGGAGGGAAGATGCTGTTTGTTATTTCCCAGTCAATGCAATGCGTTGGAGCACAGTGTAAGCCTGGTTTTGGGCACTAAGAGCCAGCTGCTTACTTCAGGTCGTGTATGATCTGCTCAGATTTCAGGCAATTGATCAGAGATCACATTGTGGATTTCTATTGACTGTTAAACCCCAGAGCAGTTAGCATACAGAC